>NC_042959.1:28882266-29183478 GCF_901001165.1 Salmo trutta | reverse complement strand
CGATGAACGCCTCACGCCTCCGCTTTGCACCACGGCGAATCAACCAGGAAATTGTTACTGCAGCTTCATCAGCGTAACAAACCTTGCACATCATCACTTCCATCCGCTCTCCACGGACTCCTTTACCACACAGGCATAATTAAGACAGATCAACATCTGCAATAGCACATGCTCACCCTTCTCTGACTGTGTGGGTGTGGCCAGTCTAATTGAGAGGCAGTTTGAGGCAACATCCAGTTAATTTCTTATCTCCAAAGTGTGTGTGTGTGTGTGTGTGTGTGTGTGTGTGTGTGTGTGTGTGTGTGTGTGTGTGTGTGTGTGTGTGACTCATCTCTGTTGCCACCATGTTCCCCAGTCACACCATCAGAGCTTCCTTCACAGCTCTGGAAGGTATGGGTTGATCATTTATGTGATCAACACACACATTCATGCACACACACAACAAACACACACAGATGACAAAAGCTGTGAAGAGAGCGGGGCGTCAAGTTGAAGAGCTAGATTGAGTTGAAAAGAGCAAGGTGTCAATAAACATGTCAAAGGCGAGTCATATGAAAGGCTCAATCAGTCCCTAAAATACAACACAATAACTTCAACATATTCTATATGACTCGCTCTCACACACATCTATGCACACACACACTCACGTTTATGCTACCTACTGGGGCTGCTTGTTGAAGCATCACATTCTGAGGACACCCCTTTCCTGACAGCCTAGAGACAAGCTGAAAACATCAACAAAAAAATCTATAATAAATACATCACTTCAGATGTAATGAATTAATTGAAATAAGGGTAGATTGCATTGTGGGGACTGGAATGTGATCAATGTTGGGATGCAAGAAGAAACTCCTTATATGGGCATCAAACAGGAAGTCCCATCTAGGGACCAAGTTCCGACCAAATAGTGCCATCTGGGGACTAACTTGTGTAGGCCATTTTTTAGGGCACAAGGGGAAGATGGATTCTAATCTAGAATGCTGTAAAATGTTGTATTGATAGTTAAAGCCCCTCAGTTATATTGGGTCGTATCAAATAAGGAAACAAACTTAAAATCATATTATGAAAAGTTATGTATTTGTCCAGCAAGACACTGAGAAAGCTATGGACATGCCCAGACCAAGTCAGTTCAGTGCTCTGAGTTTTGTAAATCAGCAACCACTAAACTACACCAAAACCAGCAGAGAGGTCAACCACTTGATCCAGACAGCCATGAAGGTAATCGGTACGAGTCAGCACCCATCCCTTCAGATTGTCTATGAACAGACAATCGGAGACATTCCAGTCATAATTTTTTGGGGGTCAGAACGCGATCTGGTCCCCTCCCCACAGAGGAAGTGCCCTTGGCAACATGTGGTCTTGTCAAGGGAACCTCCTCTGCGGGGAGGGGGCAATAAGCAGACCAGATCGCGATCCCGCCCCATCGCCATTGGCTCACGTAGAGACAAAGAGTGAAGCATCTTTGTTATCCATAATCTGGCCAATAAAACATCCCAGACCCCTCCCATATACTCCACCCAGAATTCCAGCCTCTCACATCAGGCAAAGATTATACAGTTACGGAGAGTTCATACCATACCTTTGTCTGAATGATAATGGCACTTCCATAGCGATATCTAGATTAAGACCCATAATTCCTTAATTGGTATTTGATTGTAAGCAGTCAAATCCATGTGGACATAAAGATGTAGGTTTAATTGGTCAATCTCGGAAGTCTAGATATTATTATGTAAGCTATGTATTAGGTACATCATCTAGAGAATGCAAACAAATACTGCCTTCAACTTTTCCGTGCACAATTCAAAGTTGTTTAATTTGGCAACAATTTGTTTATGAAAGTTGATTTAATGAACTTTCTGGTGGTCCAATATGGTGCGTCAGCTTGCCTGCCTGTCATCCGTCTGCATGTCAGTCGGTCTAGCTGATTTTTCTCCATGCTTTATGCTGACCAGTGGTGCTTATAGAATGCCTTCTTGCTACGCTATTAATGTACCCTAGAATATAAAACTCTGTGAAACCTTGAACATAACTGCAGTAGTGAATAACACATGGTAAGGTTAAAAGAAAGCCATCATGTTTATTTGTACAACAGTTAACTAATCCGAACACTGCCTAGGATCAACCACCCTTCACAAAAACCAACAAACATCTTTGATGAGCAAACAAACTGCAAATCATGAACTGTTAAATTATTGGGGGTAATTATTTGAATGTTTAACATTGTACATATTATCCTATTTTGTTTTGATTAAGACTGGGGAGGCTGGAGGCACTGCATTTCAGACAGGCAGAGGGACAGACAGACAAAGAGACAGGCAGGCAGGCAGAGGGACAGACAGACACAGACAGGCAGAGGACCAGATAGACAGGCAGGTAGGCAGATGTACAGACAGAGGGGCAGACCGACAGACAGGCAGGCAGACAGATATGCAGACCGACAGACAGGCAGGCATGCGGGCAGACATGCAGACCGACAGACAGGCAAGAAGGCAGGCAGACAGACAGATATGCAGACCGACAGGCAGGCAGGCACACACAGAGGCACACACAGGCAGGCGGAGTGACAGACAGACAGGCAAGCAGAGGGACAGATAGACACAGACATGAAGGCAAGTACGCATACACACACTTAGAAATAAGGGTACGGTATAGTTCCCTGGAGTACAACAACATCAAAATACATATAATGCACCTTCAAAGGCCTTAATGTATTGTGTGTCATTTACTGTCAAAGAGTTTAATTATAATGACAATATACGCCTAGGATCTCACTTGGTGAAGGCCAGATGACTGAAAATAAACGAAATCAACAAACATGTCTCTGTTACTAACAAATACAGTCATGGGTGGTTACTTTACAATTCACTAGAAAAGGCAACCTGGGAAATTATATTAACTTCTATGGGCTAGGTGGGACGCTCGGGACACAGCCATTAAAATATCAGGACGGAAAATTCAAAAACAACAAAATGTCATAATTCAACTTTCTCAAACATACAACTATTTTACACCATTTTAAAGATAAACTTCTCGTTAATCTAACCACATTGTCCGATTTCAAAAAGGCTTTACAGCGAAAGCAAAACATTAGATTATGTTAGGAGAGTACATAGACAAAAATAATCACACAGCCATTTTCCAAGCAAGGACATGTGTCAATAAAACCCAAAACACAGCTAAATGAAGCACTAACCTTTGACGATCTTCATCAGATGACACTCCTAGGACATTATGTTACACAATACATGTATGTTTTGTTCGATAAAGTTCATATTTATATCCAAAAACAGCATTTTACATTGGTGCGTGATGTTCAGAAAATGTATTCCCACCAAAACGTCTGGTGAATGTGCACATCAATTTACAAAAATACTCATCATAAACGTTGACAAAATATATAACAATTATTGAAAGAATTATAGATAGACTACCCCTGGATGCAACCGCTGTGTCAGATTTTAAAATAGCTTTACGGAGAAAGCACATTTTTCAATCTTCTGAGTACATAGCTCAGCCATCACAGCGAGCTATTCAGACACCTGCCAAGTTCGGGGCAACTTAAACTCAGAATTAGTATTAGAAATATTCTCTTACCTTTGCTGATCTTCATCAGAATGCAGTCCCAGGACTGCTACTTCCACAAGAAATGTTGTTTTTGTTCAAAATAATCCATATTTATGTACAAATACCTCCGTTTTGTTCGTGCGTACAGATCACTTAGACGAAAAGAGACGAAAAGTCAAAATGTTCCATTACCGTACTTAGAAGCATGTCAAACGCTGTTTAAAATCAATCTTTATGGTATTTTTAAAGTAAAATTGTGATAATATTCCAACCGGACAATAGCATATTCATTCAAGAAGAAAAAGAAGGAGGGGCGCACTCGCGGGACCGAGCATATCCAATCCCTTTGTTGCCAGGCAGTCCACTCAGAAACTGAGCTCCTATTATCTTCCCAGTGACAGGAAAATGCTCAAACCACTTTCTGAAGGCTTTAGACAGCCAATGGAAGCCTTAGGAAGTGCAACGTCCCCCACGGACACTGTAGCTTCAATAGTGAATCCAAAGAAGAACTACAATTCTCAGACTTTCCACTTCCTGCTTGGAATTTTCTCAGGTTTTTGCCTGCCATATGAGTTCTGTTATACTCACAGACACCATTCAAACAGTTTTAGAAACTTTAGAGTGTTTTCTATCAAAATCTACTAATAATATGCATATTCTTGTTTCTGGGCCAGAGTAGTAACCTGTTTAAATTGGGTACGTTTTTCATCCGGCCGTGAAAATACTGCCCCCTAGCCCAGACAGGTTAATGGTACATGGAGGCAAGGCTTTCAAATAGTTCAGATAGTTATTTTGGCCACCCATGAGTGGAAGTGTTGTACCAGTTTAAGTGTTCTATGGTAGAGGTACCTTTAGCCATTAACAAGTAGGAGTGTAATGGTACATGTATTCTTACTGAACGGTTCAGTTCAGGAGCCTCGGTTTGGTCCCCAATGTAAACCTGAATGAAGATATCAAAAATAAAAACCTATGCCTCCTGAGGAAATCTGAGCTGAAAACTGGCTATTTCAAGCTATTCTGTTTAAACATCTTAATTGGAGCATTTCAAACTCTCTTTTTGTGAGGTGCAGCCAGGAACTAGGTCTGTACGATGGCAAATGGTGGGTCCGTAAACCAGAATTTAATCCTCCCTCATCGTTTAAATCTCCAGTTTGGGAACATTTTGGTTTCCCAGTAGATTACAACGGCGATAGACAGAGAGTTGTGGATAAAACATTACCAGTATGTTACCATGCTCAACGAGAATAGTCTACCAGGTGCCAACACCTCAAATATGTTGACACATTTACGCCGACATCACGCCAGTATACCAGAGCAAGACATAAACGCAAAGAAATATCAACACATAATATCAACGCATTCGAGCATTCTTTGGCAGCCGATTCTAACCGCGCCAAAGAAATTACAGGAGTGATAGGTAGGCTGTTTATATTTTTTGCATTCTTTGGTTTATAGCCGTGGATATGCGCCCATTGACAGCGGTTGAGAATGAGCCACGTTAGGAACTTCCCTCTTGCACCCATTTCAGCAAACCGGTAGTATCCACTCTAAATTAGCAAGCTAAAGCTGAAGTTTTTAATGACTTACAGCCCATCACATTATCCCAGAGTGGGAGATGTACTGTGTTACAGACACACCCCTTTTATGAGAGTCACAAGTATGTATCTGGCACTGAAGGAGGCAGTGTCATGGTGCGTTCGTAACCAAGTGGGAAATTACCACATACGACTGGGAAAAATCCACTTGAACGACCCTCCAACTGGTAATTACTAGTAGGAAACCCGTCTATCATCTTGAGTATCCACTTCTCCCACATAGTGACCTGTGACATCTACAACTAAGGAAATTACATCAATAACTGAATTTTCACCAATTAAAAGCAATCAACAATTTTTTTTGAAAAATGGATCTGTTTTTTAACTCTAGAATTTTTTACAAGCATGATACCTGTACTTTTAGTTTGTGGTTTCTCAACAAGTTCAAATCAAATTAATTCATCCAACTGGTATTTATGACTGGTAAATTCCCACCTCCTACATGGTTACAAACTCATCATCAGAGTGGAAACTTGAGAGAACCAACATAACAATCCTGCCAACAGAAAATGCCAGGAACATTGTGAATGCTGAACATTGTAAAAGGCATTTCATTTTCCTGCTGTAACGAAACTGAACCGTGGCCCCAAAATCTCAATAGTTACCAAACCGTGGGTTTGGTGAACCATTACACCCCTACTTATAAGGAACAAATGGCTTTGTCACTGTGGTGGTACGATATACTTTGCACCTGTGGAGAAATGTACTGTCTGAGGTACAGTATGTACAATTATGTACCTACAGTATAACTAAAAGAACAAAGGAGGACTTTACAGGTTACCACCCCAGTGACAAGCAATTGTACCCCTTTAGGAACAAATCTAAACCTACAGACAGACTACATACTTTTTGGGTAGTCCTTCTCACATGTTCTGCAGTTCTGTTCTTGACATAATACTTCACTGCCCACCAGTCCTGCTCTCTGAGGGCTTGTGGCGCTGCGTTGACGCATGCAAGACTGCTTCCCTGGAGTAGCTCCAGAGTGGATGAAATTAATAATTTGTTCTTCCGCTTTCTCCTCACTCCACTTCCTCTTCTTAGAACCTTGGGACAAGAAAACACAATAATGAAAAATTATTTCTGAGGCATTTAGCAGCTACTGCGTCTATTGCCTAACCATACCTTGCTGCATTTGAATTCTATATGCTTTTGCTATGTGCTTTTGCTGTTTAAATAAAGTAATATGTTATTCTGCTGCATGCTGTTTACAAACTGGATACTACACTCTTTTTACATGTTTTATTTTTTTTAAGTGTAGAAATGAAAATGAAGTTACAATTGTCAATAATTGAATCTCTGGAAATGTTTCTTCATTCACAGTATGTTCAATATAGAGCTATTAGCCACACTATTTTGGTTGATTTTGTGATCTCATCTACGTTTTTAGCTTGTGGCTCACATGACCTTCCAGGAGTTTCTTCAGTCAAGTCTGTATCCCTCTCTTCACGTATTTCTATTTGACTAAAATGTTGGCATGGTGCCCGTTCAACATCTGAAAGGGAGTTCCCAATATCGTGGTGTAAATCAGTTTTGTCATGAGACACATGAATGAGGCCACTGTCATCAGGGAAGTTTCCCCTTGTCTTTTTTTGGTTAAAGACCATCATTTGTGACATAGCGACTTTAGCCAGATGTGACCACATCTCTCTCCAGCATTCCTTATAGATATGTTTGAAGTCCACCTCCACCTTCTAAGGCTTTTTCTTGAAAATTCCCAAACATACACGTGTAAATCCAGATTTTCTCTCAAATACAACAATATACAAACAATACAACTAATGAATAATGTGTGTGTAGATTGTGTTTGATAGAGTGGACATGTTTAACTATACTGGTGGGGACCAGAAGTCCCCACAAGAATAGTAAACTAACAAAAATTAGACAAACTGGGGACATTTAACCGGTCCCCATAAGGAAAAAGGCCATTTCTAGGGGGGTTAGGGTTAGAATTAGAGTTAAAAATAGGGTTTAATGGTTAGGTTTAGTTAAAGTGTTAGCGTTTGGGGTTAAGGAAAATAGGATTTGTGTGTCTGTGTGTGCTGGGTGTTAGTGTGTATGTCATTTCACAGTCCATATTGTTCAATGAGATGTTGTTTTATGAAAAATAATGTAAATCTAATTTTGCTGTTTGCTTGAGTAATTAGAGATGGAAGGGAGTTCAAATAAACAAACAATGTGAGTGGTGGGACGACAGTGCCACTCCTTCACAGATCGCAGATTGTTGGATTATGTTATTTTTGAGTAAATATTTTTGTTGTTGGATCGCACCTTCTTTTTTTTATTACTATGAAGGAAATAGTAGTATTTAAGTATTTAAGTGCCTCTTACATTTATATATTTTTTTGCCTTGTTTTACTGATTTCAGCTCATAAAAGCTTTGCAGAGTAATAAATCCAAACCCTTTGAGAACAACATGAACAAAGATGGATCCAATTCTAGTTCACAAGAGAATGCCAAGACAGTGCCAGTGTCTTCTAGCCCCAAAGTTTGAGAAGAAGTTGTTTAGCTTGCAGTCGGATGCATTGCTTTCAGAACAGAATTAAACTGTGCCACTCCCACAGTTCTATGACTCTCTCAATGAACAGACCTTTCCAGACTGCAAACAGACTCCATGTTGCCTCGTGCTTAAGAACAGCCCTTAACTGTGGTATATACTGTATATTGGCCATATAACACACCTACTCGGGGCTTATTGCTTAATTATAAACTGGGTGGTTCGAGCCCTGAATGCTGATTGGCTGACAGCCGTAGTATACCAGAACGTATACCACGAGTATGACAAAACATTTATTTTTACTGCTCTAATTATGTTGTAACCAGTTTATAATAGCAATAATGCACCTCGGGGGTTTGTGATATATGGCTAATATACCACGGCTAAGGGCTGTATCCAGGCACTCCGCAGTGCGTCGTGCTTAAGAACAGCCCTTAGCTATGGTAAATTGACCATATACCACACCTCCTTGGGCCTTATTGCTTAAATATACCACACCCCCTCTGCCCTTTTTGCTTAAATATCGATAAAGTGTATAATTCTTTCCCAGCTAGCAATGAGGTATCGGCCCAGAAGCGGCCCTATTCCGGGAGGCCGGAACTGATTGAATTGGCCCGGAATCGGGTGTCGGATTCGGCCCTGAATCAAAATGAATGACTGCCCGGAATCGGCCAAAGTACATCAGACCGTTTCCATCTACCGGAATTCAGCTGACTTTGCCAGCATCTTACCAGAATCCCCCAGAAGCGGCTCGATGTAAATTTAAATAAATGTATACAAAATTACCCCATTTAGTAATTTTAAATATGAATAGATTTTACACATACAAATTATATCCATCCAAAAAAATAAAAACATTTTGTGTCGGAGGGAACACCATACAACTGGTGACCGTGTCTGCATGCATGCGCCTGGCCTGCCACAGAAGTTGCTACAGTGCGATGGGACAAGGACATCCAGGACAGCCAAACCCTCCCCTAACTCGGATGACGCTGGGCCAATTGTGCATTGCCTCATGGGTTTCCCGGTCGCGGCCAGCACGGGTCTTGAACCAGCATCTGTAGCAATGCGATGCAGTGTCTTAGAACGCTGCGCCACTCAGGAGGCTCCAGCCACAAAATTTGTAATGCTTATCAATTGCCTTGCACAAAGTATCAAAATACTAAAATACTACACTCTTAAAGAATTTCATTTAAATGTTGATTGTATTTTTTAGCACAGAAACAATGAGAAAATATGGAAAAATAAATAATAACATTTGGTCCAGATAACTATCACCGGAATTGGCACGAGCCCCAAGTAATACATTTGGCAAGATTAGTCTCACCGTGTAAAGTAATACATTTGGGCCAGATAACTGACACCGGAATTGGCCCGAGCCCCAAGTAATATTTACATTTGGGCCAGATAACTGACACCGGAATCGGCCCGAGCTCAATCCCCACATCCTAGCCATAAGTAATACTGCAGAAGGAGGCCCAGACTTGGGCCACATGACGTCGGCCGAGTCTGACTCTCAGCCGAGTGCCACGACTCTCAGCCGGAATCGCCCCAGATCCACTGTGCTAGTTTATTTACTTCTAAGTCTTCCGTCTTTCCAGACTCCTTCTCCACCTCTCCGTCTTCTCCTCCTTCTTGCCATCCTTCTCCGCATCCTTAGTCTTTAAAGGATCGTCTGCTAGACCAACATAACATCACCGTCATTTCACACAGTAAACTAGCACTCTTATTCTAGGATGGTTTCACAAAAAGCAGCACAGCAGTAGCAGTGTTTGACCCTGCAAGTCAGAGTCCTGTAACAGTGATAGGGTGTGTGGAGGTAAAAGGGGGAGAAAGGGACGGGCAGTTTGTTTAACCCGGGGTGGCGTGTTGGGATGGTTGTCTGCGGGTGTACCAGTTGAGGCAGTTTTGGGGGCTGGGGAGGGAAAGCACACAGAAGGGAGCAGGTTAAAAGCATTATCGCAATCGAGAGTCTACACTCTGCAAGGCATTGGATGTTCTTAGAGGTTAGAGCAGGGGTTGACAAACTTTTTGGCACGCGACCCCACTGGGTAAAAAAAGTTATCTAATAAACTGATCATGAACAAGAAACCTTTTGGGCTATAACATTCTATTACAAATCATTCTGACAGTATTTTTTACAATATTTAAATTTGAAGACAGTATGGTTTTAAGTGACTGAAAGGCATCAAAAATGTATTGGGAGGGTCAGAAGACCATCAGGCAATTATGTTGTATGATATTCTATGTAGAAAATAACATCATTGTTGATGATGCCCCCCCACCTCCCAGTCTGCTTTAGTGCCTGGTCTTGTTCACTCAGTTATAACAGCTTGTGGGCATAGTACGGGGAAACATGGTCCTGAGAGTCTTATCTTTCAGGGATGGGGTCCTACTATTTTTAAGCATAAAGGATTCAAAAGATAGAGACACATTTGTAGGAAGAGAAAACAAACTGCTCTGTTTATTGCAACCGTATCTAGTGGTTACCGGAGGTTACTGACCCCGGTTCTATGAACATAGCATGAATTTTCTCTCACAACCACGATTTTCAAATCAGGCAACTCCATAAGTGGTCGCGACCCCTAATCTGGAAAACCCTGGGTTAAAGATCAGAGGACTGGGTTAGTGGTCATAGGTCAATACAACAGGGAAAAACAGATTATCCATAGGAAATGCAAAAAGAGCAGCGATCAGGGAGAGGTTTGTAAAAGAGTGTGTAGTGGTCTGTACCTGTGGCGGTTGTGTTGGGCTGTGTGTCTGCAGACAAGGACCACGGGCGGTTGACGTGCTCAAACCTCCGGACCTTGTCGAATCATGGTCAGATCGCAATCAGGACAGATGACGCACAAGGTCATACATTATCATAAGACCAGTATGGCTTTAAAATGTCACTTACACAACCTATGTGTGCCCTGAAGTGGAATATGCAGTGGTGTGGCACTCAAGAACAAGAATAAAGCGAAAAGCAATCAAAATCATACTGGGGTCTGACTACACATACGTATCGCGAGTGATTCAGACATAAATTAAGCTTAATGAAGCTACTGATACCTACCACCAAGTCACCTAACATCTTCCGAGAGCCATAAACTACTGTCATGAATTAACATGGACTGTCAGTGGGGTCATTTTTTTTCTTAGGCGCAAACTGCCGACGCGTTCATGTCACGTGACACGCACACGTCATGTAGACGTCACATGTCAGTTTATTATTTAAGATCTTGCCACGAATACCTTCAGAATGTCGACATGGTGCTTTTTTTACATATTTTTCATTGGCAGAGTAATCTAATCAATTTAATATGTCGATTTAGCTCAAATAGGCCTAACACCTCTATAAAAAAAAGATTAGGCTAGTTGACTTGCAGCCAGACACCATTACTGTGTAGATATAGGCCTATTTCTAAAACCAATATGGGCACAAGGGCTTGGTTAGAGCTCTATTCAGAAATAAGAGGTACATTTACGTTTCCCTGTTTCACAGAAGCAATCACTGTCACCATGCACTCTTTAGGCTATATGCTATCAATTTCTGTGGAGAGATTGATGTGTTATGGTTAAAAGCAAGGCTTGAATTGAGGGGGTATGTGAGGATATAACCCTTGTTATAGAGAAGGGCAAAAAGCGTAGTCTACCCCTTGTTGGCTTATGAATTGTGAGGAAAAAGCAATGGTTCGATAAAACAATCTAGGCAAAAACAATGATTAACTCTGCAATGCTTTCTGCATAGTCTACCAGCCTATCTTGCTCAGCCTCAACATAGGTTCATAGGAGGCCCATAGGCCTATCAAAACATACATTTTTTAAATATAAATCAAGTATCATTATCCCTAAAAAAAGTGTTAGGCAATGTATATAGCAAAATACCCCCAAAAATATGAGTGGTAGGTCTATCCATAGACCAAACAGTTTAACAGATAAACACATTTGAGATTTTCAGGAGGGGGGAATTGCATTAAAACTTCTTATGTCTTGAATCCCGTTAGCGGGATCGATATGACGACAGCCAGTGAAAGTGCAGGGCGGCAAATTCAAAACAACAAAAATCTCATAATTAAAATTCCTCAAACATACAAGTATTATACACCATTTTAAATCTTTACTTCTTGTTAATCCAGCCACAGTGTTTGATTTCAAAAAGGCTTTATGGCAAAAGCAAACCATATGATTATGTTAGGTCAGCGCCTACACACAAAAAAACACAGCCATTTTCCAGCCAAAGAGAGGAGTCACAAAAAGCAGAAATAGAGAGAAAATTCATCACTAACCTTTGATGATCTTCATCAGATGACACTCATATGACTTCATGTTAAACAATACATGTATATTTTGTTCGATAAAGTTCATATTATTATCCAAAAATCTCAGTTTACATTGGCGTGTTATGTTCAGTAATCTTTTGCCTCCAAAACATCCGGTGATTTTGCAGAGAGCCACATCAATTTACAGAAATACTCATCATAAATGTTCATGAAAATACAAGTGTTATACATGGAACTTTAGATAAACTTCTCCTTAATGCAACCGCTGTGTCAGATTTCAAAAAAGCTTTACCGAAAAAGCAATAATCTGAGTACGGCGCTCAGACACAAAAACATGCCATACAATATATCTGCCATGTTGTTGTCAACAATAGTCAGAAATAGCATTATAAATATACACGTACCTTTGATGATCTTCATCAGAATTCACTTCCAGAAATCCCAGGTCCATAATAAATGTTTGTTTTGTTCGATAAAGTCCATCCTTTATGTCCAAATACCTCCTTTTTGTTCGCACCTTCAGTTCACAAATCCAAATTCACGACGCGCAGGTCAGACGAAAACTCAAAAATTTCCATTACAGTTCGTAGAAACATGTCAAACGATGTATAGAATCAATCTTTAGGATGTTTTTATCGTAAATCCGCAATAAAGTTTCAACCGGAGAAATCGTTTGTCTTCAGAAATGCAATGGAACTGAGCTACCTCTCAGGTGAGCGAGCATGCCTGAGCCTCATGCCCTGCTGGCAGTGTTCTGACTCCAGGAGCTCTTATTCATCCCCACTTTACAGTAGAAGCCTCAAACAAGGTTCTAAAGACTGTTGACATCTAGTGGAAGCCTTAAGAAGTGCAAAATTACCCCAAAGACACTGTAGTTTGGATAGGGAATCAATTGAAAAACTACAAACCACTTCCTGTATTGGATTTTTTCTCAGGTTTTTGCCTGCCATATGAGTTCTGTTATACTCACAGACATCATTCAAACAGTTTTAGAAACTTCAGAGTGTTTTCTATCCAAATCTACTAATATGCATAGCTTAGTTTCTGGGAGTGAGTAGCAGGCCGTTTACTCTGGGAACGTCAGTCATCCAAGCTACTCAATACTGCCACCATCCATAAGAAGTTAAATCAGTGCAGTTGCGTTCTTGCACATAACCTAAGTCAACAAAGACAAAAAATCTATTAGACATCAATTACATCGTTCTAGTTAGGAGACACTGTCACTGACACTGTCATCACTGCTCTTCCAAGATGGGTGGTAATTTTTTCTAGTATCTTAAAAAAAAGTTTCCTCACTTGTGTCTCCACGGCCAGTATGAATCAGCGTAACTATAAGTCAACTCGTCGCCAGCTACAACATCTCGAGTCGTGAGGAGGCACAAGTGCGGCTCATCGTTGACTTATATGGCCTTCATTTTGAGGTTGTGTCTTTAGTGATCAGCATTAACGAGTCTCCCAAGGGAGGACTCCTCTTCAGATGCATCAATGCTGCATAGAAACATAAAATTGAAATCATCCCACAGTTTAATGAATATATTGCAGCGCAGGGTTTCTACTTCAGAAAAGGGGCAGAAAAGTCCTGTTAAACGGGCTGTTATAAATAGAGTGCAGATGATCTGATAGCAAACCAGTTGGTCTGAAGACTAATATTCTTCTCATTGTTTAGGTTAGGGACAAAGTCAGATTAGGATCTGGGCCTGAGATAAACCAACACATTGTGCCACCAACCATTAAAATGACTGTCTCAATTTGGATGTTGCTGCTGTTCTAAGACCTCAAAAGGCAGTATTATGTTTTTTTGCACTCATCAATCTTACTTACCACAATTTTCTACCTGTCTATTGAAAATCTAAAAGAAACACCCTTGCAGAATCAATGTACAGATCAGCTCAGACTTAGCCCTTCTGCTGTGTAGTTCTCCTCGGTACTCCACAGTAAAATCTCCTTTGGATGTGAATTCAGTGGCAAAAACTACCCGTCCTTAGCAGACATAAAATCAAAATATTAAGAGTTATTACATTGTGCTTGTCAATTATCGCGGAGAATAATCACTGTAAGGAGCCCCTGGGCTGCTACCAAACTGTGATGTGGGTGTTGTAAAGTGCCTTGCTACAGGGCACAATGGCGGTTGGTAGCATACAGAGATATTGAAGCCCGGTGGGTTACCGGCTTCCATAGCCCTGTGTACTACCTACCGCCGTTGGGCAAGGGACTTTACTGCTAAGTTCTCTAGGGGCGCTGCTCTGCCACAGTTTTTAAAAGCACTGAAAAATCACCTCAAATCAATTCAGACATAATGTGAAATGTGTATTGTAAAACTCTATCACTCCAATTGTATTGGCTGCAATTAGTTTATGATAGTAGTTGCTATTTAAAAAGATCTTACCCTTTTTCCAGGCCCCTGACTACTTTCTGTTCATATGATCACCCCATTCAAAATACCAAGCTCTTCCAAAAACAATGGTTCTCAAAAAGTGATCTCACACTGTCTAAAAGTGATCTCACACCATCTAAATGTGATCTCACACTGTCTCACACATATCACCAGCAATCCTTATCATAATTAGGTTCAGGTGTGCAGCAGGGGGTTTGGAGAGGGGGATGCACTGCACTGCACTGGGAGGGGGATGCACATTTAAAAAAGGTGCTGCATCAGAAGTGTAAATATAATATAAAGTTATTAACGTTGCCGAATTATGTTTTGCTGTGTTGTTTATGCTGTTTTTATGTTAGGGTAGCCTGGAATGTGCTTTCCTTCTACTAAATGTCTTGGTAAATCACGATATTTAACGAACTTTAAAGTTATTTTTTAGGAAAGAGTGGTCTTCGCGCAGCAGCAGTTAGGCTGTGATAGACAGTTCTGATCGCCTAGTGATGGAAGTTGGAGACAAGTAAAATGCAGTTCATGTCTCCAGACAAGGTTTCGTGTCGGCGATTAAAAACCCGCAGTGTAGCCTACCCTAACAGACAAACAAACATGCCGTAATCGTTTCAAGCGGCAACATACCATTATATCTGAAAAAGGTAATTCGATAACAGGCTATACCAGTAGCTAGAGTTGACAGGTCAAGTTAACATTTTAAGAACAGTGACCACTCAAAACCCGCCGAAAGGGCCTGAAAACTAGCCCAATTGTTTTTTTTCCCAGCAAAAGAGGAGTTGCCATATTTATACAATAAACCCTTTTTCCATAATGTTATCGAACCAATTAAGAATCATCTAGTAACTTGCAACGACGTTAGAAGCTAAATATTTTTCCTCAAAATAATAAATATTGCGAGCTATGACATGACATAATAAAGGAATTTGAATATGTCGTAAGAGAAAAGATCATTTGCCATTATTAAACTTGCCAGATAATGTTCTATCAATGGATGTCGATTTAACTCGTTTTACTGCTATGATTAAGCAATAAGGCACAAGTGGGTATGGTATATGGCCAATATACCACGGCTATGGGCTGTTATTAAGCATGCCTGGATACAGTCGTTAGCCGTGATATATTGCCATATACCACAAACTCCAGTGTGCCTTATTGCTATTATAAACTGGTTACCAACGTAATTAGAACAGTAAAAAGTATGTTTCTGTCATACCCTTGATATACCACGGCTTCAGTCAATCAGCAGATTTGAACCAGATTTATAATTGTAAATTAATCCCCTTGGCGCCTGTGCATAACTATAGATAAATCCGACAGGAGAATTCTGGCAATTATGCTGTTATTATGTGCCAGATGTTTAGACTACAAACTGTTATAAATGGCCCATTTGCAAGATTGACTTGTCATTTCAATAGGCATAGGCTACATACAAAAATATGGGTTTATGATTGTAATTTAACTTTGCCATGGTTTGCTAAGATAAAGGCAGGTAACCTACAGCCCCTGATAGGTCTACATCTCATTTCAGATTGTCTACAGTAGCCTTGACAAGATGTAGGCAATATGTAAACTGAACAATTTAGCAGCTTGCTTAGATCAAATTAACAAACACATTTATTAAACATGAATAGCAAGGCGATTTCGAAATGTATCACTCTTCCAGTGGCGATTTTAGAATGTCAGATTTGGTGGGGCAACAAAAATAAAAAAAAGTGGGATTCATGCCAGCAAAGCCACTACACAACACAACACTAAACAATACAGTAATTGCACTATAATGGTGACAAACGGGGCCCACAAACTGTTAGGGCCTACATAAAGCTGTCCCAACAGCAGTCCAACATCTTACCACTGCTTCACCTGGCTATCAGCGGAGCCTTGTCCGGCAGCTAAACAGTTCATTCAGCCTCATTTACTGCCTTTTAAAAAAAAATAGCTGATATGGTTGACTTGCTTAAACAAATGTGGTTTCTACTGACAATTGAGATGTACAAACTATAGCACAAGGGGACAACAAGTAGATAAGAGGCAATCTGTAACTTGGATTAAGACATTAGTGAGCGAGCTAGGACGGATGTAGTCAATATAACTATTTGTTTAGTACTTTTGAAATGTACAGCGACAGAATTCAGAACATGGGCCATTCTTACAGTGTTCTCCCTGTACAACAAGTCAGAACTGTAGCATAAATAAAGGGGGCTTATAAGCAGACAATGAAAGCTCTTACAAAATGTGATTATTACATTTCTCTAAAACAGTTTTTGAGCTACATGTGCACCACCAAGTCAGAACAATAGGCGAAATTAACCTGTCTGGGCTAGGGGGCAGTATTTTCATGGCCGGATAAAAAACATACCCGATTTAACCTCTATGGGCTAGGTGGGACACTTGCGTCCCACCTACTCAACAGCCAGTGGAATCCCGTGGCGCGATATTCAAATACCTTAGAAATGCTATTACTTCAATTTCTCAAACATATGACTATTTTACACCATTTTAAAGACAAGACTCTCATTAATCTAACCACACTGTCCGATTTCAAAAAGGCTTTACAACGAAAGCAAAACATTAGATTATGTCAGCAGAGTACCCAGCCAGAAATAATCAGACACCCATTTTTCAAGCTAGCATATAATGTCACAAAAACCAAAACCACAGCTAAATGCAGCACTAACCTTTGATGATCTTCATCAGATGACACTCCTAGGACATTATGTTATACAATACATGCATGTTTTGTTCAATCAACTTCATATTTATATCAAAAAACAGCTTTTTACATTAGCATGTGACTAGCATGTGACTAGCATTCCCACCGAACACTTCCGGTGAATTTACTAAATTACTCACGATAAACGTTCACAAAAAACATAACAATTATTTTAAGAATTATAGATACAGAACTCCTTTATGCAATCGCTGTGTCCGATTTTAAAATAGCTTTTCTTTGAAAGTACATTTTGCAATATTCTGAGTAGATAGCCCGGCCATCACAGGCTAGCTATTTTGACACCCACCAAGTGTGGTACTCACCAAAGTCAGATTTACTATAAGAGAAATTGGATTACCTTTGCTGTTCGTCAGAATGCACTCCCAGGGCTTTTACTTCAATAACATATGTTGGTTTGGTTCCAAATAATCCATAGTTATATCCAAATAGCGGCGTTTTGTTCGTGCGTTCAAGACACAATCCGAAGGGTAAAAAAGGGTGACGCGCCCGACGCGTTTCGTGACAAAAAAATGCAAAATATTCCATTACCGTACTTCGAAGCATGTCAAACGCTGTTTAAAATCAATTTTTATGCGATTTTTCTCGTAAAAAAGCGATAATATTCCGACTGGGAGACTCTGTTTTCGTTCAAAGACGAAAAAATAAAAACATGGTGTCGGCTCGTGCACGCGCCCCAGTCTCATTGTTCTCAGATCGACCACTATCCAAATGCGCTACTGTTTTTCAGCCATGGCCTGCAAAGTCACCATTCAACGTTCTGGCGCCTTCTGAGAGCCTATGGGAGCATTAGAAAATGTCACGTATAGCCAGAGATCCCCTGTTCTGGATAGAGATGATCAAGAAGGCCAAGAAATGGTCAGAGAGAGCGCTTCCTGTTTGGAATCTTCTCAGGTTTTGGCCTGCCAAATGAGTTCTGTTATACTCACAGACACCATTCAAACAGTTTTAGAAACTTTAGGGTGTTTACTATAGCGATTGCATAAAGGAGTCTGTATCTATAATTCTTCAAATAATTGTTATGTATTTTGTCAACGTTTATGATGAGTAAATTAGTAAATTCACCGGAGGTTTTCGGTGGGGATACATTTTCTGAACATCACACGCCAATGTAAAAAGCTGTTTTTTGATATAAATATGAACTTGATTGAACAAAACATGCATGTATTGTATAACATAATGTCCTAGGAGTGTCATCTGATGAAGATCATCAAAGGTTAGTGCTTCATTTAGCTGTGTTTTGCGTTTCTGTGACATATATGCTTGCTTGGAAAATGGCTGTGTGATTATTTTGGGTTATGTACTCTCCTAACATAATCTAATGTTTTGCTTTCGCTGTAAAGCCTTTTTGAAATCGGACAATGTGGTTAGATTAACGAGAGTCTTATCTTTAAAATGGTGTAAAATAGTCGTATGTTTGAAAAATTGAAATTGTAGCATTTTTTAGGTTTTTGTATTTCGTGCCACACTTTTCCACTGGCTGTTGAATAGAGTGGGATGGTGACGTGCCACCTAGCCCATAGAGGTTAAGAGGGGTAAATAGATAAAATGATTAAGGTGAAGCACATGGGCTACTAACAGCTTACTACACAACATACACTTAGTATTACTTTCTTAGCTACAGTATACATATCTTCCTGGCATATTAAATAATTTATGCAGTAGCATACAATACATTTTTGGACTCACCTTGTTGTGCTGTGCTCACTTGAACACGAAGGTAGCACGGGGGTCCTTCGTGGGCAAATTTTGTCATCAAAGTCTGGCATTCTCTGGGTTTACAGTGGGGGAAAAAAGTATTTGATCCCCTGCTGATCTTGTACGTTTGCCCACTTACGAATAAATGATCAGTCTATAATTGTATTGGTAGGTTTATATGAAGAGTGAGAGACAGAACAACAACAAAAAAATCCAGAAAAACACATGTCAAAAATGTTATAAAATTATTTGCATTTTAATGAGGGAAATAAGTATTTGACCCCTCTGCAAAACATGACTTAGTACTTGGTGGCATAACCCTTGTTGGCAATCACAGAGGTCAGACATTTCTTGTACTTGGCCACCAGGTTTGCACACATCTCAGGAGGGATTTTGTCGCACTCCTCTTTGCAGATCTTCTCCAAGTCATTAAGGTTTCGAGGCTGACGTTTGGCAACTCGAACCTTCAGCTCCCTCCACATATTTTCTATGGGATTAAGGTCTGGAGACTGGCTAGGCCACTCCAGGACCTTAATGTGCTTCTTCTTGAGCTACTCTTTTGTTGCCTTGGCCGTGTGTTTTGGGTCATTGTCATGCTGGAATATCCATCCACGACCCATTTTCAATGCCCTGGCTGAGGGAAGGAGGTTCTCACCCAAGATTTGACAGTACATGGCCCCGTCAAATGATGTGGTGAAGTTGTCCTGTCCCCTTAGCAGAAAAACACCCCCAAAGCATAATGTTTCCACCTCCATGTTTGACGGTGGAGATGGTGTTCTTGGGGTCATAGGCAGCATTCCTCCTCCTCCAAACACGGCGAGTTGAGTTGATGCCAAAGAGCTCCATTTTGGTCTAATCTGACCACAACACTTTCACCAGTTGTCCTCTGGATCATTCAGATGTTCATTGGCAAACTTCAGACGGGCATGTATATGTTTTCTTGAGCAGGGGGACCTTGCGGGCGCTTTAGGATTTCAGTCCTTCATGGCGTAGTGTGTTACCAATTGTTTTCTTGGTGACAATGGTCCCGGCTGCCTTGAGATCATTGACAAGATCCTCCCGTGTAGTTCTGGGCTGATTCCTCACCGTTCTCATGATCATTGCAACCCCACAAGGTGAGATCTTGCATGGAGCCCCAGGCCGAGGGATATTGAGAGTTCTTTTGTGTTTCTT
The DNA here is from genome assembly GCF_901001165.1 of Salmo trutta. Taxonomy (NCBI): domain Eukaryota; kingdom Metazoa; phylum Chordata; class Actinopteri; order Salmoniformes; family Salmonidae; genus Salmo; species Salmo trutta. The sequence goes on along the minus strand of NC_042959.1, from coordinate 29,163,578 downwards.
CCATTTGCGAATAATCGCACCAAATGTTGTCACCTTCTCACCAAGCTGCTTGGCGATGGTCTACAATCTTGTCCCTGACATCCTTGGAGAGCTCTTTGGTCTTGGCCATGGTGGAGAGTTTGGAATCTGATTGATTGATTGCTTCTGTGGACATGTGTCTTTTTTACAGGTAACAAGCTGAGGTTAGGAGCACTCCCTTTAAGAGTGTGCTCCTAATCTCAGCTCGTTACCTGTATAAAAGACACCTGGGAGCCAGAAATCTTTGTGATTGAGAGGGGGTCAAATACTTATTTCCCTCATTAAAATGCAAATGAATTTATAACATTTTTGACATGCGTTTTTCTGGATATTTTTGTTGTTATTCTGTCTCTCACTGTTCAAATAAGCCTGCCATTAAAATTATAGACTGATCCTTTCCTTATCAGTGGGCAAACATACAAAATCAGCAGCGGATCAAATACTTTTTTCCCCCACTGTATGGTGCTTTCAAGACAACTGGGTACTCGGAAAAAAAACAAGATTAAATCATGATGACGTCATTGACCTTCAGGTCGTAGGTCTAGAAAAAGGCCCGAGTTCCCAATTTACAATTCAAAACCTATTTCCCAGTCAGAGCTAGTTTTTTCCGGAATTCCCAGTTGTCTTGAACTCACTGAAGTCAAGTTTTTGCAGTTCCGAGTTAACAGTTGTTTTGAGCGTGGCACAAATCATGCTTCATTGACACCATGGCCAATGTTGAATGTTTATCATTTTAAACTTGGAAAATAGACACTTAATCCCAGATTTGGGACCACACAGCCACTCCACTGAATAGCAGGCTAGTGTTTGCTTTGCAATGCTTGCAGTCAGCCACTGTCACTGATTCCTTCCAAACTACTCATAGTTGAATTTGCGATTTCCAACTTGTTGTGTAATGTTTATGTCCAATGGCCGATGAGCACTGATACGTTTTATCTATAATTTCTCTCCGTTATTTAACCTCTACGGGCTAGGGGGCAGCATTGAGAATTTTGGAAAAAATATGTGCCCATTTTTAACTGCCTCCTACACCAACTCAGAAGCTAGAATATGCATATTATTGTTCAGGTTTGGATAGAAAACACCCTAAAGTTTCTAAAACTGTTTGAATGGTGTCTGTGAGTATAACAGAACTCCTATGGCAGGCAAAAACCTGAGAAGGTTTCATGCAGGAAGTACCCTGTCTGACAAGGTGTTCTTGCTTCTGTGTATTGAAGGGTCAGGATCTTAGCTGTAACGTGACAATTCCTAGGGCTCCAATAGGCTCTCAGAACCCGGGAAAAACCTGAACGATGACGAGGCAGCCTCAGGCTGAAACACATTATCTCCTTTTCCAAGTGTCGCATCAGAGGACCATTGAATTAGGCGCGTGCACGATTCTCCCCCGTGGAGTATTTGCATTCGGCTGTTTAGCTAATTGCAGATTCCTGGTCGGAATATTATCGCTTTTCTACGAGATAAATTGCATAAAAATTGATTTTAAACAGCGGTTGACATGCTTCGAAGTACGGTAATGGAATATTTAGACATTTTTTGTCACGTTCTGCGCCATGCGCACGACCGTGATTTAGCATTCTGATAGTGTCTAGAAATTATTTGGGACCAAACCTACATTTGTTATTGAAGTAGAAGTCCTGGGAGTGCATTCTGACGAAGAACAGGAAAGGTAAGACCATTTTTCTTATAGGAAATATGATTTTGGTGAAGGCTAAACTGGTTGGGTGTCTAAATAGCTAGCCCGTGATGGCTGGGCTATGTACTTAGAATATTGCAAAATGTGCTTCATCCGAAAAGCTATTTTAAAATCGGACATATCGAGTGCATAGAGGAGTAATGTATCTATAATTCTTAAAATAATTGTTATGCTTTTTGTGAACGTTTATCGTGAGTAATTTAGCAAATTGTTAGTAAATTCCCCGGAAGTTTGCGGGGGTATGCTTTTTCTGAACGTCACATGCTAATGTAAAAAGCTGGTTTTTGATATAAATATGAACTTGATTGAACAGACATGCATGTATTGTATAACATAATGTCCTAGGTGTGTCATCTGATGAAGATCATAAAAGGTTAGTGCTGCATTTAGCTGTGGTTTGGGTTTTTGTGACATTATATGCTAGCTTGAAAAATGGGTGTCTGATTATTTCTGGCTGGGCACTCTCCTGACATAATCTAATGTTTTGCTTTCGTTGTAAAGCCTTTTTGAAATCGGACAGTGTGGTTAGATTAACGAGAGTCTTGTCTTTAAATAGCTGTAAAATAGTCATATGTTTGAGAAATTGAAGTAATAGTATTTCAAACTTTTCAAAAATCGCTCAACTGGCTGTTAAAAGGATTTGCCAGTAGATTGTCAACTTGATTCATGATGATGACTGCTAGCTAAGATTTAGAAATTCCAATCAAAGCTACTGTAGATATAACGTGATTTGATGTCATTTTATCTGTGGCCTTCTTGAGCCTTCTTGGATGGGCACTTCTAATGTAACTATGGCAGCACCCAAGGGTCTACCCTTAGACTTGCCGGTGACGTAATGGCCCCACGAGTGACAAAACACTGAGCTAATCATGGCGCAACTAGAGAACAACTACTATTTTCTGCTGGCTGCCCCACCACCACAGAAAGCACTGAGCTAGGCTGAAAAACCTGCATTTTGGAGCTGCCTTACTCAAGAAAGCAAAAAAGAGATCATGTTTGTATGCTGTTTTATTAACTCTTAACTTTATTAACAAATTATTTCTTTTTTTTACATTGTTTGCAAACTGATATGTGACACGTATTAGTGCCAAAATAACATGCAGAACAGGTATGCCCCCCCAAAACAGGTGGGGCAGAGCCCTGAATGACAGGTCGCCACTGCATTCTCCACATTTCATTGAGGACTTTTCCGTAACCATGGGAGTGAGTTCAATAACTTCCATTTCAAATGTCCAATCGGGCAGCCCCCGAGACCCAGGAACTTGGCATGCATAAAACACTTCGCTTGATACCTTTCAACAAAGTTATTTCCATTATTTATTGATGTGCACCAGTTCTAACGTATTAATATGTTTTTCTAACGCATTAATTAGTTGTAAATAGGTGTCTCCATAATAACAATCTAAATATCCTTCCAAAGGTAAAAAGTTGTCACGACGTGCGTGCGTGCTCTCCTCTCGCTTATGTGACAATTGCAGTAGTGCTCTCTCAACACTCACTTACACTCACACACACACACACACACACACACACACACACACACACACACCTCCGAGCCTTGTCACCACTCACTCACTCAGCAACAGCCCAAATAGCTCGAAAACCAATACATTTACATTTTCAAAGTAACCCAATTGGCTACACAACCACGAACATGGCAACGCTGCCGTAAACTAATTTCATATTATCAGAATAAAACACCCCCACCCACTCAGCGATAAAGAGGAGCCTACCCTGTGCTCGCAAGACTGCCCCGAAGATAACTCTATCCCGGCGACATTGGTCCCATGAATAGCCTAAACTAGGATATTCTGCACGCAACAGACCAAAGAGGCCAGCGCGAGGGAGAGAGAGAGTAGGAGCTGGCAAAACCGTGAGCATATGTCTTGGTAATCTGCATCTCGCTATGTCTTAATTAAATGTCTTGCATGCCTCGCAAATTCACCAAAGTAGCCTAAAGTTTGCCTCTTCCTCTCTGGTTCTATTTAAATTACACAACTGTCCCCAGGCCTTTATACCCATATAGTCTAAATTACGGAAAATAATGTTAATAATGATAACTGCACTGGGATTTTAATTATGGGGGTGGGGGGCATCGTTATTCGGTTTGGGATTTTTCTTAATGTTAAGGATCGCAAACTTCATTTAAACGTTTAAACGTTCACACCCCTACTGTGCACACACGTCCCAATTCAGTGTTTCCTACTAATCATTGAAATGTACATCTAATTAGTCAAATTCACAACTGTCATATTTAGGACTGTCAGAAATATATTCATGATTCACTGTTACCTTTAAAGATATTGATAAAACGCTTGTAAAGTACTGGTTTATCAATTTTTGATCTTATGTGATACTCTGCATCCTCCATTGGTTGGAGCTGCCTGGAAGATCTCTCCATCAGGCCAACTCAAATCATTCCTTAATCTGTGGAATAATGCAGACATTATAAACTGGGTAGTCTGGGTCCTGGATGTTGATTGGTTGAAAGCCGTGGTATATTTAAGCAATAATGCCAGAGGTGGTGTGGTATATGGCCAGGGATGTTCTTACCAAGACGCAACGCAGAGTGCCTGGATACAGCCCTTAGCCGTGGTATACTGGCAATAACCCCACAAACTCCCGAGGTGCTTTATTACTATTATAAACAGGTTATCAACCTAATTAGAGCAGTGAAATGAGCATGAGAAGCAGTAACAAAAATGTTTTCCCTCTTCCACTCTACCATGAGGTACAAGGTGGGGGATGGTGAAATGACAATGTGGGGACATAAGTAGTCTTATAGGGGACAATGTGGGTGCAGGATAGTCTCTTCATCAACACTTACGTTAGCTTGGTAGATGACCAAGCTACTCTCCCAAATCTCATAAAAATTGTCTCACTAACGTATTAGCTAGCACTAGCAACAAACAAGCTACCTACTAGCTAGCTAGGCTAGCTCAGTTGATTAACCAATACAATGATATATGGTGGTGGAATTTTACTACAGCTTGAAAATACCATTTCATGTCAGTACAAATCTCACATAAACAGCGGGTGAGCTGCTGACCCGATGGTGTGTCCACGGCACGCGCTTTATGAGATGATCAAAAATGATTTTCCCTCTTCCACTCTGTGCCATGAGGTGCAAGGTGGCATGGGGGAGGGGAAATGAAAACATGGGGACAGAGATAGTCTTATAGGGGACATGTGTGTCACTTCAGTGGTGTGTGTATCTGTCAAGGCGCTGGAATCCCGTAAATCACCATGACTGACATTTATATTTCAATTGTGTAGTAAATATTCCATAGGCCTAAGAAATAGGCTAATATATTGCAAAATTAATGCCTTTAGCATAGGCGTATAGGTCATAAGAAATCTCAGGACACCAAATGTAAATTGTAATGATTCAGAAGTTGCATTGATTGATCCAGAAACGAATAGATGGTGAATAGGCCTAAGCCATTTTCTGACATAGGCAGGGCCGGCTTAATGCAGGGGCTTACCGGGGCTGAAGCCTGTGGGGGGCCCAAGATGCAAAAATATATATATATATGCAGTACTGTGCAAATGTTTTAGGCAGGTGTGAAAAAATGCTGTAAAGTAAGAACGCTTTCAAAAATAGACATGTTAATAGTTTATATTTATCAATTAACAAAATGCAAGGTGAGTGAACAGTAAAACTCTACATCAATATTTGTTGACCACCCTTTGCCTTCAAAACAGCATCAATTATTCTGTGTTGCTACAGATGCTGGTTCATTACACATGCCGGCCTCGACTGAGTATCACGTCCTGACCATAGAAAGCTGTTATTTTCTATGGTAGAGTAGGTCAGGGCGTGACAGGTTTTTTTTCTAGTTTAGATTTTCTATGTTGTTATGTTCTAGTTATTGTATTTCTATGTTTTTTGGGGGGATGATCTCCAATTAGAGGCAGCTGGTCATCGTTGTCTCTAATTGGAGATCATACTTAAGTAGTTGTTTTTCCCACCTGGGTTTGTGGGAGATTGGTTTTGAGTTAGTGTATGTTGCACCTCTTCGTCACGGTTTGTTGTTTTTGTTCTTTAGTTTATTTGTGTATCTTGCATAGTTTCACAGTTAAATAAAATACGTGGAACAATACACACGCTGCACTTTGGTCCCATTCTTCAGACAGCCGTGACACTGAGAGACCGATGAGATAATTTTTGGTTTCTCTCCCTCTAAAAACAGAAATAAATAATTCTAAATAATAAAGTGGCTTTATTTACAAATTAGTAACAATGTCTCACCCCATGTTCAAGAATGGCCTTTTTCTTGCTCATTTTACGTTATTTGAAAACAAAATCATCTCCAAAATATTGTTATTTTTTAAGCAAAATTATTATTATTATTATTAATTTAGAATGATATAAGAGCCCGTTGGATATTCTCACAGATATATTATTAACCCTGTTACTAGCAGGACAATATACACTGCTCAAAAAAATAAAGGGAACACTTAAACAACACAATGGAACTCCAAGTCAATCACACTTCTGTGAAATCAAACTGTCCACTTAGGAAGCAACACTGATTGACAATAAATGTCACATGCTGTTGTGCAAATGGAACAGACAACCGGTGGAAATTATAGGCAATTGGCAAGACACCCCCAATAAAGGAGTGGTTCTGCAGGTGGTGACCACAGACCACTTCTCAGTTCCTATGCTTCCTGGCTGATGTTTTGGTCACTTTTGAATGCTGGCGGTGCTTTCACTCTAGTGGTAGCATGAGACGGAGTCTACAACCCACACAAGTGGCTCAGGTAGTGCAGCTCATCCAGAATGGCACATCAATGCGAGCTGTGGCAAGAAGGTTTGCTGTGTCTGTCAGCGTAGTGTCCAGAGCATGGAGGCGCTACCAGGAGACAGGCCAGTACATCAGGAGACGTGGAGGAGGCCGTAGGAGGGCAACAACCAAGCAGCAGGACCGCTACCTCCGTCTTTGTGCAAGGAGGAGCAGGAGGAGCACTGCCAGCGCCCTGCAAAATGACCTCCAGCAGGCCACAAATGTGCATGTGTCTGCTCAAACGGTCAGAAATAGACTCCATGAGGGTGGTAATGAGGGCCCGACGTCCACAGGTGGGGGTTGTGCTTACAGCCCAACACCGTGCAGGACGTTTGGCATTTGCCAGAGAACACCAAGATTGGCAAATTTGCCACTGGCGCCCTGTGCTCTTCACAGATGAAAGCAGGTTCACACTGAGCATGTGACAGACGTGACAGTCTGGAGACGCCGTGGAGAACGTTCTGCTGCCTGCAACATCCTCCAGCATGCCCGGTTTGGCGGTGGGTCAGTCATGGTGTGGGGTGGCAGAGGTAGCCTGACTGCCATTAGGTACCGAGATGAGATCCTCAGACCCCTTGTGAGACCATATGCTGGTGCGGTTGGCCCTGGGTTCCTCCTAATGCAAGACAATGCTAGACCTCATTTTGCTGGAGTGTGTCAGCCGTTCCTGCAAGAGGAAGGCATTGATGCTATGGACTGGCCCGCCCGTTCCCCAGACCTGAATCCAATTGAGCACATCTGGGACATCATGTCTCGCTCCATCCACCAACACCATGTTGCACCACAGACTGTCCAGGAGTTGGCGGATGCTTTAGTCCTGGTCTGGGAGGAGATCCCTCAGGAGACCATACGCCACCTCATCAGGAGCATGCCCAGGCGTTGTAGGGAGGTCATACAGGCACGTGGAGGCCACACACACTACTGAGCCTCATTCTGACTTGTTTTAAGGACATTACATCAAAGTTGGATCAGCCTGTAGTGTGGTTTTCCACTTTAATTTTGAGTGTGACTCCAAATCCAGACCTCCATGGGTTGATAAATTGGATTTCCATTGATTATTTTTGTGCGATTTTGTTGTCAGCACATTCAACTATGTAAAGAAAAAAGTATTTAATAAGATTATTTATTTCATTCAGATCTAGGATGTGTTGTTTAAGTGTTCCCTTTATTTTTTGAGCAGTATATATATACAGGTATTTACATCTTTTCTTCGCATATCTTTTTATATATTTTTTTCTAAAAACTCAACTTCAAAACGCTCTCCTGCAACCCGCCTCACCAATTTAAAAAAATTAAGTATTATTTACCTCAAATCTGAAATCCACAACAGAAGCTAGCCAGAAGTTAGCCAGTTCACTAGCTAACATTAGAATTCAGCTAACCACGGTTGGCGGTCATCAGCTATCCATTACCTCGAAAAGCTATCGGCAGTTTTGTACAACGCGATTCAGACCAGAGCATACCGGACCAATTTTCTCTCCATATCCCTGGATTTCTACCGCAAGCTCTGGACATTTACACCTGGATCTTGCAGCTAGCTGCTATCCGAGTGACAATTAGCTAACGTTGGTCCCGGAGCTAACATCAATTATTCCGGAGCTAGCCAGCTGAAGAGTTCCATCAGCCACTCCTGGGCTACAATCACCTATCCGGACCCGTTTTATTGCCGATTCGGAGCCCCTTCGGGCCTTCATGACTGGACTACCGATGTTATCTGCCCGAGGGAGTTAGAAACCAATATACAAAGGCTAGCTTTTTCAAGCAGAAATGTACTTCCTGCAACACAAACTCAAAAAAGTTCTGGGACACTGTAAAGTCCTTGGAGAATAAGAGCACCTCCTCCCAGCTACCCACAGCACTGAGGATAGGAAACTCTGTCACCACCGATAAACCCACTATAATTGAGAATTTCAATATGCATTTTTCTACGGCTGGCCATGCTTTCCACCTGGCTACCCCTACCCCGGTCAACAGCACTGCACCCCCTACAGCAACTCGCCCAAGCCCCCACCATTTCTCCTTCTCCCAAATCCAGTCAGCTGATGTTCTGAAAGAGCTGCAAAATCTGGACCCCTACAAATCAGCCGGGCTAGACAATCTGGACCCTTTCTTTCTAAAATTATCTGCCGAAATTGTTGCAACCCCTATTACTAACCTGTTCAACCTCTCTTTCGTGTCGTCTGAGATTCCCAAAGATTGTAAAGCAGCTGCGGTCATCCCCCTCTTCAAATGGGGGGACACTCTTGACCCAAACTGCTACAGACCTATATCTATCCTACCCTGCCTTTCTAAAGTCTTCGAAAGCCAAGTCAACAAACAGATTACCGACCATTTCGAATCCCACCGCACCTTCTCCGCTATGCAATCTGGTTTCAGAGCTGGTCATGGTGCACCTCAGCCACGCTCAAGGTCCTAAACGATATCTTAACCGCCATCGATAAGAAACAATACTGTACAGCCGTATTCATTCACCTGGCCAAGGCTTTTGACTCTGTCAATCACCACATCCTCATCGGCAGACTCAATAGCCTTGGTTTCTTAAATGATTGCCTCGCCTGGTTCACCAACTACTTCACCAACTACTCAAATCGGAGGGCCTGTTGTCCGGGCCTCTGGCAGTCTCTATGGGGGTGCCACAGGGTTCAATTCTTGGTCTGACTCTTTTCTCTGTAAACATCAATGATGTCGCTCTTGCTGCTGGTGAGTCTCTGATCCACCTCTACGCAGACGACACCATTCTGTATATTTCTGGCCCTTCTTTGGACACTGTGTTAACTACCCTCCAGACAAGCTTCAATGCCATACAACTCTCCTTCCGTGGTGTCACGTTCTGACCAGTAAAGGAGTCATTTGTTATTGTAGTTTGGTCAGGACGTGGCAGGGGGGTATTTGTTTTATGTGGTTCGGGGTGTGTGTTTATGTAGAGGGGTGTTTGTTTAGAGTTTCCGGGGTTTTGGTCTATGTTCTATGTTAGTGTATTTCTATGTCTGAGCTAGGGGGTTTAGTTCTATGTTTAGTTCATTGGGGTTGGGCCTTCAATTGGAGGCAGCTGTTTCTCGTTGCCTCTGATTGAAGGTCCTATATATAGGGGTGTGTTTGTTATGGGTATTGTGGGAGGTTGTTTTTGCACTGTTATGTTTAGCCTGCAAGACTGTTTAGCTGTCGTTCATTTTTTTGTTTTGTTGTTTTTGTGTAGTGTTCATCATAAAATAAATATGAGCATTCACGTACCCGCTGCGTTTTGGTCCACTTCCTACGACGGCCGTTACAGAACCTCCCACCAACAACGGACCAAGCAGCGGGGGAAGGAGCTACAAAGAAATGATATGGACTATACGGAAACTTGGACATGGGAGGAGATCCTGGACGGGGCTGGACCGTGGCACCAGGCTGGGGAATATCGTCGCCCACCGGAGGAGATAGAGGCAGCCAAGGCGGAGCGGCGCCGGTATGAGGCTCTATACACACGGTTGGCATTTAAGCCTGAGAGGCAGCCCCAAGACATTTTTTTGGGGGGGCACACGGGTAGTTTGGCTGGGCCAGGGTTCAGCCCCAAGCCAACTCCCCGTGCTTATCGGAAGCAGCCTGTTATTGGTCAGGTCCCGTGCTATGGGGTGATACGCACGGCATCGAGGCCGAGCATTCGGTGTGCGAGGTGCCAGCACTCCGCATTTGCCAGGGGGAAGCGGGCATCCAGCCAGTAAGGGTGGTGCCAGTACTGTGCTCGAGTCCGCCAGTGCGCCTTCATAGCCCAGTGTATCCTGTACCCGCTCCTCGCATTAGCCCTGAGGTGCGTGTCTCCAGTCTGGTACCTCCACTACCAGCACCACGCACCAGGCTTCCAGTGCGTCAGCCCAGTCCAACTCGTCCTGTTCCTGCTCCTCACACTAGCCTTGGGGTGCGTGTCTCCAGTCTGGTACCTCCACTACCAGCACCATGCTTTCAGTGCGTCAGCCCAGTCCAACTCATCCTGTTCCTGCTCCTCACACTAGCCTTGGGGTGCGTGTCTCCAGTCTGGTCACTACCAGCCCCACACATCAGTCTTTCAGTGCGCAGTCCCCGTCCAGAGCTTCCGACGACAGTACCCCGTCCAGAGCTTCCGACGACAGTACCCCGTCCAGAGCTTCCGACGACAGTACCCCGTCCAAAGTTTCCGACAACAGTGCCACGTCTAGAGACGGCCTACAGTCCGGAACCGAGTGAGACGTCCTACAGTCCGGAACCAAGTGAGATGGCCTACAGTCCGGAACCGAGTGAGACGGCCTACAGTCCGGAACCGAGTGAGACGGCCTACAGTCCGGAACCGAGTGAGACGGCCTACAGTTGGAACCGAGTGAGACAGCCTACAGTCTGGAACCGAGTGAGTCACCCTACAGTCCAGAGCTCCCAGAGTCGCCCTACAGTCCGGAGCTGTCGTTCGTTTTTTTGTTTTGTTGTTTTTGTGTAGTGTTCATCATAAAATAAATATGAGCATTCACGTACCCGCTGCGTTTTGGTCCACTTCCTACGACGGCCGTTACTTGTGGCCTCCAACTGCTCTTAAATACAAGTAAAACTAAATGCATGCTCTTCTACCGATCGCTGCCTGCACCTGCCCGCCCGTCCAGCATCACTACTCTGGACGGTTCTGACTTAGAATATGTGGACAACTACAAATACCTAGGTGTCTGGTTAGACTGTAATTTCTCCTTCGACTCACATCAAACATTTCCAATCCGAAGTTATATATAGAATTGACCATCCTACCGATCCTCGACGTCGGCAACGTCATTTACAAAATAGCCTCCAATACCCTACTCAATAATTTGGATGCAGTCTATCACAGTGCCATCCGTTTTGTCACCAAAGCCCCATATACTACCCACCACTGTGACCTGTACGCTCTCGTTGGCTGGCCCTCGCTTCATACTCGTCGCCAAACCCACTGGCTCCAGGTCATCTACAAGACCCTGCTAGGTAAAGTTCCCCCTTATCTCAGCTCGCTGGTCACCATAGCAGCACCCACCTGTAGCACGCGCTCCAGCAGGTATATCTCTCTGGTCACCCTCAAAGCCAATTCCTCCTTTGGCCGCCTCTCCTTCCAGTTCTCTGCTGCCAATGACTGGAACGAACTACAAAAATCTCTAAAACTGGAAACACTTATCTCCCTCACTAGCATTAAGCACCAGCTGTCAGAACAGCTCACAGATTACTGCACCTCTACGTATATCTATAATTTAGCCCAAAGAACTACCTCCTCAACTACCTCTTCCCCTACTGTATTTATTTATTTTGCTCCTTTGCACCCCATTATTTCTATTTCTACTTTGCACTTTCTTCCGCTGCAAATTTACCATTCCAGTGTTTTACTTGCTATATTGCATTTACTTCGCCACCTTGGCCTTTTTTGCATTTACCTCCCTTAACTCACCTCATTTGCTCACTTTGTATACAGACTTATTTTTCTACTATATTATTGACTGTAGGTTTGTTTTACTCCATGTGTAACTCTGTGTTGTTGTATGTGTCAAACTGCTTTGCTTTATCTTGGCCAGGTCGCAAATGTAAATGAGAACTCAACTTGCCAACCTGGTTAACTTCCAGTGAAATATCAGGGCGGCAAATTCAAAAACAACAAAATGTCATAATTCAACTTTCTCAAACATACAACAATTTTAAACCATTTTAAAGATACACTTCTCCTTGATGTAACCACATTGTCCGATTTCAAAAAGGCTTTACAGCGAAAGCAAAACATTAGATTATGTTAGGAGAGTACATAGACAAAAATAATCACACAGCCATTTTCCAAGCAAGGACATGTGTCAATAAAACCCAAAACACAGCTAAATGAAGAACTAACCTTTGACGATCTTCATCAGATGACACTCCTAGGACATTATGTTACACAATACATGTATGTTTTGTTCGATAAAGTTCATATTTATATCCAAAAACAGCATTTTCCATTGGTGCATGATGTTCAGAAAATGAATTCCCACCAAAACGTCCGATGAATGTGCACATCAATTTACAAAAATACCCATCATAAACGTTGACAAAATATATAACAATTATTTAAAGAATTATAGATAGACTACCCCTGGATGCAACCGCCGTGTCAGATTTTAAAATAGCTTTACGGAGAAAGCACATTTTTCAATATTCTGAGTACATAGCTCAGCCATCACGGTGAGCTATACAGACACCCGCCAAGTTCGGGGCAACCTAAACTCAGAATTAGTATTAGAAATGTTCTCTTACCTTTGCTGATCTTCGTCAGAATGCACTCCCAGGACTGCTACTTCCACAAGAAATATTGTTTTTGTTCCAAATAATTCATATTTATGTCCAAATACCTCCATTTTGTTCGTGCGTACAGATCACTTATCCAAAGGCATAACGCGCAAGCGCGGAACCAGAGACGAAAAGTCAAAATGTTCCATTACCGTACTTAGAAGCATGTCAAACGCTGTTTAAAATCAATCTTTATGGTATTTTTAACATAAAATTCCGATAATATTCCAACCGGACAATAGCGTATTCATTCAAGGAGAAAAAGATGGAACAGCGTACTCGCGTGACCGAGCATATCCATTCCCTTTGTTGCCAGGCAGACCACTCAGTAACTGAGCTCCTATTATCTGCCCAGTGACAGGAGAATGCTCAAACCACTTTCTGAAGGCTTTAGACAGCCAATGGAAGCCTTAGGAAGTGCAACATAACCCCACGGATACTGTAGTTTCGAAAGGGACTAGAAAGAAGAACTACAATTCTCAGATCCTCCACTTCCTGGTTGACTTTTTCTCAGGTTTTTGCCTGCCATATGAGTTCTGTTATACTCACAGACACTATTCAAACAGTTTTAGAAACTTCAGAGTGTTTTCTATCCAAATCTACTAATAATATGCATATTCTAGTTTCTGGGCCAGAGTAGTAACCTGTTTAAATTGGGTACGTTAGAATAATGTCTGTGAGTATTACAGAACTGATATGGCAGGCGAAAACCTGAGGAAAATCCATCCAAGAAGTGCCTTTATTTTGAAATGCCTATTTTTCCATTGAAAGCCTATCCACCATACAAAGACTTATGACGCATTTAACGATCTCTATGCCTTCTACAACATGTGGCCAGTCTTTAGGCATTGTTTCAGGCTTTTACTCTGAAAAATGAGGGAGAAACAGCACATTCAATGAGTGGACAGTTCCAGACATGAAGCTCGCGCACGGCCGGAAGCATGCCTTTCTTGTTTTTCCTTTTCTATTGACAAAGCTTTTGTCCCGTTGAAATATTATCGATTATTCATGACAAAAACAACTTGAGGATTGATTATAAACATCGTTTGATATGTTTCTACAAACCTTTATGGTACTTTTTTAATTTTTTGTCTGTCTGTTGTGACCGCGCTTTGTTCCAATGGAATCCTGAATAAAACGTACCAACAAAACTGAGGTTATTGGACATAAAGAGGTTATTGGACATAAAATGATTTGTCTGCTGGGTGCTGTTCTCAGATAATCGCATGGTTTGCTTTCGCCGTAAAGCCTTTTTGAAATCTGACACAGCGGTTGGATTAACAATAAGTTTATCTTTAAGCTGTTGTATAACATTTGCATCTTTTATGTATGTTTATTATGAGAATTTCTGTTTTGTTGAGTTTCACGCTCTGCAATTTCACCGGCTGTTGTTTGAGACAGTGTTTTACTAAACAAAACGCGCTAACAAAACTGAGTTTTTTTTATATAAAGAGGGACTTGATCGAACAAAATGAACATTTATTGGGTAACTGGGAGTTTTGTGAGTGTAACCATATGAAGATCATCAAAGGTAAGTGATTAATTTCATCGCTATTTCTGACTTTTGTTGCTCGTCTACTTGGCTGGTTACTGTTTGTAATGATTTGTCTGCTGGGCGCTGTTCTCAGACAATCGCATGGTTTGCTTTCGCCGTAAAGTATTTTTTAAATCTGGCACCGTGGTTGGATTAACAAGAAGTTAATCTTTAAACCCATGTATAACACTTGTATGTTTCATGAATTTTTATAATGAGTATTTCTGTTTTTGAATTTGGCGCTCTGCAATTTCACTGGATGTTGGCCAGGTGGGACGGTAACGTCCCACCTAATCCTCTGCAGCATAGGTAACTCTGGGTCTTCCTTTCCTGTGGCAGTCCTCATGAGAGCCGGTTTCATCATAGTGCTTGATGGTTTTTGCAACTGCACTTGAATAAAATTTCAAAGTTATTGAAATTTTCCGGATTGACTGACCTTCATGTCTTAAAGTAATGATGAACTGTAGTTTTTCTTTGCTTATTTGAGCTGTTCTTTTCATAATATGTACTTGGTATTTTACGAAATAGGGCTATCTTCTCTATACCAACCCTATCTTGTCACAACACACCTGATTGGCTCAATCGCATTAAGAAGTAAAGAAATTCAACAAATTTACTTTTAACAAGACACACCTGTTAATTGAAATGCATTCCAGGTAACTACCTCATGAAACTGGTTGAGAGAATGCCAAGTGTGCAAAGCTGTCATCAAGGCAAAGGGTGGCTACTTTGAAGAATCTCAAATATAAAATATATTTTGATTTGTTTCACACTTTTGGTTACAAGATGATTCCATATGCGTTATTTCATAGTTTTGATGTCTTTCTTCACTATTATTCTACAATGTAAAAAATAATGAAAAACCCTTGAATGAGTAGGTGTGTCCAGACTTTTGACTGGTACCGTGCATACACTCTACTACAGGAGGACTCAGGAGCCCGCTCTCAATAAGTGTAGACAGCCTTCTGCTGCCTGCTGCAGCTCTGCTAACCAGGGAGGAGGAGGCAAAAGAGGGAGGGAGGAGGAGGCAAAAGAGGCTAAACACATTTTTTTTAATTATACATTTTATCCAACCACAGGAGCCTGCTCTCAATGTTCAAAATACAACAGCGATCATAATTTAGCCACAGAGGATCAATAATAAAAAAATAACTATCACAAGAACATACAGGGAAATGTCAAAATAAAGGAAACACCAACATAGTGTGTCAAAAGGATTTGGGCCACCACGAGCTGCCAGAACATCTTAATTGTGCCTTGGCATAGATTCTACAAGTGAATCTAAACCATGCTAGGAAAATGCATACCATAACATATACTTTATATCTCTCGTTTACTCAAGTGTTTCTTTTATTTTGACAGTTACCGGTATGCCTACAGTGAAGACGGCCATATTTTGGGCAGCATGCACACTAAATATACAGCTTGTTGTATTGTTGCCATAGACATATAATCCATAGAAGGGTTTTGTAAACTCTTACTCTGGCAATTTGAAAGTTAAACTCATAGGTACACTAGCAATGGCTGCCAGTCCTGACTTGAATTGGAACTGCCATCAATTAATTATAGTTCTATGGTTGGTTGCGGCTGTCGGTTTGCCTTTTGCAGATTTCAAAATGCAATCCTGGTAAAAACATTCAGTTTAGAATGCAAATTTTGCACCCTGTACGTAATATCAAATGCGCAAAAAATAACCTAAGAAATAGGTTAATTACCAGAAATTCACATGGCCCATTATTAGGCTATCAGTGTTACTGGGCTATACCAATAGGCTAGACATAGTTTTAAGAGAAGAGTTGAAGAGAGAGCAGACACTTGCAGCCTACTATTTTCTCTTGTGCTACGTTTTGGATATAGCCTACCAATTAGCTGGACGATTTTCAGACGGAGACAAATACTGGTGATCAATATTTATTTTTAGGCAATGTAGTAAACTAGCCTATAGCCTAATCATATGTAGGAACTTCATTTCCTTGGAATGATAACTGCACCGTGCTTCTCCTCCCATGCATAGCCCAACAAGGAGAAGAGGTAGGCCTAATTTCTTGCACTTTCACTTGTGCCACGTATTGCAATCAGGATATAGCCTACCTTTTTAAGAGCAAGACCCTTTGCAGGCAGAGACAAATAAATGGGTAATCAATAGGCTATTTATTGTAAAGGAATGTGCAGAACGCTCACTCACCATGGTATGCTCCCGGTGCGTCTTTCCCTATCAATCATGATCTAGCCTAATTTGTTGATTACACATCGACTCACTTTGGTTGAGCGCCCTCAACTGCTTTTCATGATCAATATTTATTTACAGACACTATGGTAAACTATTGCCTAATCATATTTAAGTTAATTTAAGATAATTGCCACATGGTTCTCTGACCATGCATAGGCAGCCTACTCTATTTCATTGAGACCATATATATATATATATATATCACACATCCAACTAGGACAGGAGAGGTGGGACACTGAACTTGAAGCAGCGAATGCTCAGTGTGTGAATATTGCCACAGAGGTGACAATAGGTATCTAGGCAAACACTTAGGCTACAAAGCAGAAAGACACCGTTTCTGAATAATCTGCGGGACAAAGAAAATATTTTTATCCTGAAATTATTTTAACTGCACTGCAAGTATAGCCTATGAATTTATTGTGCCTACAAGCTTGTGTTCATCATGGTAGATAAAACTGGTGAATTATATGAAAAAGCAATATCCTCTGTACACAAGGGCGTAACTGTGTCAGGGTCAATGAGATTCTTTTTAAAGAAATAGCTGTGAAATGGTTGTTTCTGGTGAATTTTGAAGGGAAAATACATCCAGAACTTTCCAGATAATTTGGTCAATATATCCACCCCAACCACAACTAAAATAGCCTACCAATAATTTCTGTATTATTTAAACTGATGGTCTAAATCTAACAGTTCAGAAAGTAACAATATTTGGCAATTTGTTTGATATAAAGATATACATAATGGATGTATGCGTCTTCTGTCGGATCCCATGGTTGCCCTCAGTTTGAAGAGTTAATCCGGAGACAGGTGGTTTCTCCTTAGCTTTCATACTCAAATTCCACTGATTTCAAACCTTGGTCCTCCAGAAAGTGGAGAGCATACACGTAACGTTAGCTAGCGAGGCTGCCAGCTAACGTTAGCTAGCTAACAGTACACTTTAACTTGACATTAGGCTTATGCAGTTTTACTACGCAATACTTTTTTTAAAAGCCGCGTTAGACAGGATTACCTAGACATACTGACCAGCTCATATAGACAGAAGCGTCCTATATGGCAGACCAATCCAAACTCATCTCTAGGCATGTCCAGCCCACTCATTATCTCAGCCAATCATGGCTAGCGGGAAGGTTGCTCACTTTTTCTGTGGCTAAACCAACTAGACTCATAATTTAACAATTTTATTCGTATTTACATATGGAATGCAAGTTTGTTATTAAGGCACATGAAAGTTTGCATGTTCGAGAAGGCATTTCTGCCAAAAAACGTTTACATTCAAACGGCTTTCCTGTGACGTAGTGACCCGTGACATACGCCTAGTTTCCTGCAGCGGGTCACATATAGCTTATGTCGAGCTGAAACTGGTTCTGGCCGCTCACCTGCTGCTGAGGAGAGAGAGAGTGTGTGTGAGAGGAGCCTATTGATTGTGAAGAAGGAGGCCTTTTTCATTGAAGTAAAACAAAAGTTAGGCGAGAAGGAGTATAGTGAAAAGAAGCTGACAAAGGGAATGTCCTCCATGGGGACAAACTATAATATTGTCATGGCCAAAGATGAGAAGGACTTTAGCGTGGCTAAATGGACTTTGTCTGTAGAACTCCCTATTCAGGTTTGATTCAAATTTTCAAAGTTCTTGTATTTATTCTAATTTGTTTTTATTATAATTATTATTATTGGGCCAGTTCATTTGGTTCAATAGAAATAAAATATAAAGGTGGTTTTTGAAGGATTCTTAGGGTGATAATTAGGTTGCATAAACATGATGAGTCTTTTCACCCCACAATGTCCCCCTCCGCAAGTTACATGCCTGTCAGTACATGTTCGACTTGGGAAATCAGGTAGCGATAACCCATAGGTCTACTGAAGATTTTACGCCCAGTAGTGGAGACCCTGGTTATGCCTAGCATTAATGGGAGTGAAAGCAAAGCTCTGCCAGCCCCTGTAGGCTATAGGCCTATGGGTCAATGGCCGTTTAAAAAAAAAATGAAGGAAAAATTATCTTTTCTATTTTAATCTGTTGTATTCCATTGTTATATGTGTGTTGACTGGTCAAATGAACAATTAAGTTGATTTCATTGTGCAGCTATATAGCCTCGGCTAAGTACAGATAAGCCTAAATAAAACAGAAAAGTAGTGTGTTCTTTCCCTGACGCCGTCCCTCTCAAAATGCACTGGTGCCAAAATGATTGAGACTCGCAATTTGCCTGCCTAATTAACTGTATGCAGGGTCCAAGCAAAAAACAGACTTGAGCATGTTCAAAGTCATCTTGCAAAAAAAACATTTCAAGTGATTTGTTTGTTGTTTTATAGATTCCTAGCCTATAACCAAGCTTACAGTCAGACGGGAGTAAACTGAATCTACCAAGAGAAGGACACAGTTCTTTGCTCACTGCTGTTGTGGAATGCTGTTTACTCAAAAGGATAGGCTATGCACTGACCATGGTTACATATTTCAGTACAGTCTCACTTAGCTCATTCCTAATGCTAAAGTATCATTGTCGACTTCTACAATTGCATGCGACCTCGCATTAGTCTTTTTTGCGAGCTGACCAAAATCGGCCTGCATTTCTCCACTGGTTATTGGCAGGTGCACTTGCACAATGAAGATAGGTCATCCAAAAGGGTCATGCCCCTATTTAAAGGTCTAGCCTAGATAAACGGCTGTATAGCCATTGCCAGGACTTAAATAAAGAAGTAGGCTACTAATAGGCCTAGGCTAGTATAGACCTACCCTATAGTTGTTGATGTGCAATTTAACTTTTTTCTCCCAATTGTATCAAATTGCTTGGCTGCCTTGCAAATACCCTCGCTACAATTAGCAAATAATAATTAGGTTATACAACCTTTTTCAATTGAGTTTTGAGCCTATTGCATCCCACTCAGATGTGACCCCACTAATGTACACAGGCTGCACTTGATGAGCCGAGAGCTTCGTAGGCTGCGTTTAGACAGACAGACCAATTCTGATATTTTTTTCACTAACTGGTGTTTTGACCAATCACAGATCTTTTTTCAGATTCTCCTAGAGTCGCAAGCAGGTAAGCCGTTTTGATGTCTATATAGTGTCCGAAAGAGCTGATTTTGCACTTTTCAAATAATCTATCCTTCTCAAACAACTCTTAAAGATGGCCCCTCAAACTAATTAAACTTTTTGGAAATTACCGGGATTACAAGCACTCCCAGCATGCATGCAAAACTCAAAGCACAGTAATATATTTAAACTCCAAATATTCCATTCTGTTCTTTTCTTAAATTAATAATGTTTCATAGGATCCGCCCTTAACATATCAAATCAAATTGTATCTGTCACATGCGCCGAATACAACAGGTGTTGACTTTACAGTGAAATGCTTACTTGCAAATGAATAATGAATGATCTTTGTGATGGTGTTTATTTAATGAATTCTGGTGTTTTAGTTGTTTTTCTTTCATACATATAGCCAACAGTTACATAAACGAATGAAAATGCTATTGTGTTCTTTTAAATACATTTTATTTTGTATTTTAATGTCACATAAGACCTAAACACAACCAAATAATAATTTATCTGATTGCATATATTTATTTAGGCTATTAGAGTGTAGTTTTCCATCTGCCATGCTCTTACACCTGGCAGAGACGGTGTTGTGGCTGGGTAGAACAGATTAAATAAATCTGAATAAATAATTATCCACAAAGAAGTTTGTAGCGAATGATGGAGCAGCGGGAATAATTACATTTGAGTCATCAGGCAAATGATGTGTTGGTGTGCAGGTTGGTCTGTTGTCCTCTCCAGGGGTGGGTTGGTCTGTTGTCCTCTCCAGGGGTGGGTTGGGCTGTTGTCCTCTCCAGGGGTGGGTTGGTCTGTTGTCCTCTCCAGGGGTGGGTTGGTCTGTTGTCCTCTCCAGGGGTGGGTTGGTCTGTTGTCCTCTCCAGGGGTGGGTTGGTCTGTTGTCCTCTCCAGGGGTGGGTTGGTCTGTTGTCCTCTCCAGGGATGGGTTGGTCTGTTGTCCTCTCCATGGGCGGGTTGGTCTGTTGTCCTCTCCAGGGGTGGGTTGGTCTGTTGTCCTCTCCAGGGGTGGGTTGGTCTGTTGTCCTCTCCAGGGGTGGGTTGGTCTGTTGTCCTCTCCAGGGGTGGGTTGGTCTGTTGTCCTCTCCAGGGGTGGGTTGGTCTGTTGTCCTCTCCAGGGGCGGGTTGGTCTGTTGTCCTCTCCAGGGGTGGGTTGGTCTGTTGTCCTCTCCAGGGGTGGGTTGGTCTGTTGTCCTCTCCAGGGGCGGGTTGGTCTGTTGTCCTCTCCAGGGGCGGGTTGGTCTGTTGTCCTCTCCAGGGGCGGGTTGGTCTGTTGTCTTCTCCAGGGGCGGGTTGGTCTGTTGTCCTCTCCAGGGGTGGGTTGGTCTGTTGTCCTCTCCAGGGGTGGGTTGGTCTGTTGTCCTCTCCAGGGGTGGGTTGGTCTGTTGTCCTCTCCAGGGGCAGTTTGGTCTGTTGTCCTCTCCAGGGGCAGGTTGGTCTGTTGTCCTCTCCAGGGGTGGGTTGGTCTGTTGTCCTCTCCAGCGGTGGGTTGGTCTGTTGTCCTCTCCAGGGGTGGGTTGGTCTGTTGTCCTCTCCAGGGGTGGGTTGGTCTGTTGTCCTCTCCAGGGGTGGGTTGGTCTGTTGTCCTCTCCAGGGGTGGGTTGGTCTGTTGTCCTCTCCAGGGGTGGGTTGGTCTGTTGTCCTCTCCAGGGGTGGGTTGGGCTGTGTTGCGTGGTGACTGCCTTCGAGTTTTGGGAGGATTTGGTGATTTTTTATGATTTATAAACCTTATCATTCATTGTAATGCAAAACTGTTGTATGAACACAACATCTAAATTGTTCCTTTCGGTGGTTTTGACATGGTGTGTTGTGAAGTTGGAACTTTCCTTCTTCACAACGCAGCCAAATGGTGCACTATGATTGGATGATTGATACGCTGATGTGATGACTGACTCATTCCGAAACAAAGCAGCCAGATAACAACCTCCAAAAGAAATATGGAAATTCAGAATAGTTAGACAACATATATAGCCTAGACCTGGAGTGGTGCAGGAAATTATTATTTTTGATTTAATCAACCTGGAATAAAAGGTTTGTTGAATCACTGAACTGAACAATTAGCTCAGTTGGTCAGGTGTGTTGCCTAGTTGAATCAAAATCCTTCTGTAGGCTACCTGCAGCACTCCATGAACAGGGTCTACCTAAGGAGGAGTGTAAATATTTCCTGTTCTTCTGGATTACGTGTTGTTGTGCTGTTTGTATTGTATGTTTTGACTACTACTGCCTTCTTGGCCAGGTCTCCCATGCAAAAGAGACTGTGCCTCAATGTTTTTTTCCCCTGGTGAAATAAAAGTAAAAATATACACAAATAAAAAAGTTATAGCATTACGCAACTGTTTGCAGTGAAAATGACATGAACACTAGCTTAATAAATAGTTACAAGCACTTTTTTTGAGTACATTTCGACCCAGGATAGATTCAAAGGAAATGCAGACTAGCTCTGTTCTCCTCTTTGTCTTCTCTTCCTCAAAAGAACTTTGGGAAATTGTCTGAATTACATTTTGGAGAGAGTAGGCATATACCATTGAGAGCAATCATTGTTCAACCCCTCCCCACACACATCATCATCGTCAATCAAATCATTCAAATTATATAGGACATCGTTTTGATCACCAGCTTGGACTATTTCCAACTATAATTAGAGTTTTGGTCAATTTTAATTGCTAGAGAACGACGGAGATGGTGTCTGCCAAATGTCAAGTAAACCCGTAGCCTAACTGCTGGGATCTGAGCTAGCTAATTGACATGCCTGAACTGACCAATCACAGCAAAGATGGGACCGGACTTGACAATATCCGGTAAAAACATGGTGTCTCCGTGTAGTAGGGGAATCATTGAGCTGTAAAATAATGGGGGAATCAATGGGAACGAGACCTGCCTTTCTACTTGTGTTCTATCAACTAATCTACACGTTTTAGGCATGATACAATGGTTTCAGTATATATATAATTCTCCAATAATGTTTGCTAACTACTTTGATTTTAGCTTGGGTCTGTTTAATGTTGTTACACTTAGTCTCCTAGTCTACTTAGCCAGCTAACATTAGCAACCACTGCTAACATGCATTACAACATGGGTGCTGTTTTAATAGCAAATCATTGCTGATTGGTGTTTATTTATCAATGGGAGTTTTGAAAATCTATCTGATAGTCTTTGGTTGTTCGTATAATGCATTTAGCTAGCTTTTTAGTGTAAGCCTGATAATAATATGAGCCTAATATATATTATAATATGTGTCCAGCCTGTATCACAACTAGCCGTGATTGGGAGTTCCATGGGGTGGTGCACAATTGGCCTAGCGTCGTTCGGGTTAGAGTTTGGCCGTGGTAGGCTGTCATTGGTAGGCCGATATAAAAAATAAGAATTTGTTCTTAACTGACTTGCCTCGTTAAATAAAGGTTCAATAAAAAATAATAATAAGTCCCCAAAATGTGCTAACGGTATACAAATGCAGGTGGAGCTGCATTAAATATGCACACTGCAGTACTAAGACCCACCTAGCCTCTCTGGATACACACACACAATTTGTGGAATATAATCTCGTACATCTGAACTATAGGAATGAAAAAAGTTTGATGTCTGATATGTATTAATCCTGTAGAGGAGCATAAATGGCCCAGACCTACAGATACACACACCTCCGAGAGACACCTCTGACAGCTTTTAGCACATTAACACACTAGCCACCTGACAGAGGGAGAAGGAGAGAGAGTGCGCGAGAGAGAGAGAAAGAAAAAAAGAGACAGGGAGAGACAGAGAGAGACATAGAGAGAGAGGTGGAAAGGGGAAGAGAGAGAGACAAAGACATAGAAGAGAGAGAGGAAGAGAGGGGGAGAGAAAGGAGAGAGAGAGAGGTTAATGTTACAAAACCACAATACAAAGACTGTGTATGACATCTAGCCCTATCTGTTCCAGGAGTATTTGGTTAATGAATACACTAATTATTGGACTAATTATTGGACAATATCTAATTAGTTACATCATGGTAGTACAAAGATGGTGTGGGTGATGGACATGGTGTGCATGTATCCTTTCTAGGTATGTCTGCGTGGTTTAGGTCAAACCTAGCTTCATGAGGGAGAGCCAATTTTTCTACTAAGATAACATATGGAATTGTTTTAAGATGGTCATATCATGGATCATTTAACTATTTGATTAAATAGACTCCTTTAGGTATAAAATGTTTTATGAATTTAGCCTTTACAACTATAGCCCATAGACACATAATTATCTTAAAATAAATATGCTAGCTACCTAGCTACCTAAGTTAGCAAACAGCAAAATTATTTGATTTCCCCTAACTGTAACACAGTAATATGTTAGCCAGCAATACACAATATGGGTTTCAGTAGAAAACTTAAGTTAGCTATCTATATTGTAATTCACTGAGTGGTTGGGTGAGAGAGGGCCTGTTTTCAGGACAATCGAGTAATCAGAGTTGGTCTCCCTTCCACTCTTGAGAAACGGCCTCTCTCTGTGATAATGATCCTGAAGGACAGTCCTCACCACTGACTCTAATACCCTGTTAACCGTCTGTGTAACCGTCTGTGTGTGTGTCTGTCTGTCTGTCTGTCTGTCTGTCTGTCTGTCTGTCTGTCTGTCTGTCTGTCTGTCTGTCTGTCTGTCTGTCTGTCTGTCTGTCTGTCTGTCTGTGTGTGTGTGTGTGTTCATCCATGTGTGTGCGTCCATCCGTGTATAGGTGAAGTCTCCTGCAACTCAGTATTTAGCCTACCCCATCTCAGGCCTAAGCCATGTGAGATGAAGAAGATGTCAGCAGATAGGAGAGAACCCCACGCTGAGCCTCAAAGGAGGGAGATGGAGGGATTAGGCATCCTTAGATGAAAGCTTCAGTCAATACAGAAAGATAGAAAAACATAGCGAGTATGAGCAACGGCACCACTTAATGCAAAACTGCAGCCCCATTGATTTCCTCTCAGATGACGGTTGATGGGATGGAGCTCGGTAGATCGATGATGTGTGAGTTAGCATGCGCTTCTCTACATATCATCACCTTGTCATATCCCGTCTGATACATTAGGCTACAGGACCATGGCTGAGGGGGAAACCATCACCCTCTGTCTGTCTGTCTGTCTGTCTGTCTGTCTGTCTGTCTGTCTGTCTGTCTGTCTGTCTGTCTGTCTGTCTGTCTGTCTTACGGGGAGAATACACAATACGTGGAATTAACGATCAATGGAAATAGTTTTTTTTCTGTAATGGGGAACTGAAGATTAATGAGTCAGGGACACAGGTTGTTTTTCAAAATCTGTTTAAAATCTGTGTAGGGGTTCCAGTCAGGGACTCATAGCTACATGTGGCAAGTTCTCATTGGTCCAAATTGTCTATACATTGAGCCTGAGACGAAATACTCTGTATTTTGGCCATTGGCCTAATTTTACTGCAAGGAATTCTAATTGGTCAACCCCAGGCTAGGCTTGGGTATAAACTACATCCTGTCTCTTTGTTCAGTGGAGAAAACCCATGAGAACAGGGAAGAATTAACAGCTACCATCAACTTTCCAGCATAAGAACTATGATTTGTTCTCTTTAAATAAATATATTTTTATCCCCTAATTTGCGTTGGGGTCTGTGTTATTGAAGAATAACATCAACTGCTAACACATTGTGCCATGACGCAGATGAATTGGTCTTGACCAACAAGAAGAAAACGAATCCACTGTGTGTTGATCCAGGTGAGTCAGCTCTTAATCTCCTGATAACGGCATATTGCTGGGTGTCTAGACCTATATCATCTAAAAGAACCAAATCAGGTTAATATAAGTGCATGCAATGAGTGATACATATCTGTGATGTATAGGGTTTAGAGTCCTTTGTTAAAGCCCTAACAGTTAAAATAAGTCCTAATTGATTAAGGGTGTGAAACGTTCTTGTTGCATAGGAGTTGCTAGTTGAGTTTCAATTTTTACATGTGGGGGTAATGCAAGCCTTGTACAAGCTTTTGAAGTAAACACAAGTTTTAGGGGTAACCAGGCCCTGCAGAAACAATTTGTGTTCCATAGATAGGTTAGAGTCCTCAAGGGATATAAAGTTTGGACACACCAACTCATTCATGTAAATTCTTAATTATTACTATTTTCTACATTGTAGAATATTAGGAAGACATCAAAACTATGAAATAACACATATAGAAACATGTAGTAACCAAAAAAGTGTTAATCAAAGCTACCTTGATGAGGAATGCTTTTCCAACAGTCTTGAAGGAGTTATCACATAGTCTAAGCACTTGTTGGCTGCTTTTTGTTCACTCTGCGGTCCAACTCATCCCAAACCATCTCAATTGGGTTGAGGTAGGGAGATTGTGGAGGCCAGGTCATCTTATGCAGCACTTCATCACTCTCCTTCTTGGTCAAATAGCCCTTACACAGCCTGGAGGTATGTTGGGTCATTGTCCTGTTGAAAAACAAATGATAGTCCCACTAAGCACAAACCAGATGGGATGGTGTATCGCTGCAGAATGCTGTGGTAACCATGCTGGTTAAGTGTGCTTTGAATTCTAAATAAATCACCAACAGTGTCACCAGCAAAGCACCATCACACACCCTCCTCCATGCTTCACGGTGGGAACCACACATGAGGAGAACATCTGTTCACCTACTGCGTCTCACAAAGCCATGGCGTTTGGAACCAAAAATCTCAAATTTGGACTCATCAGACCAAAGGACAGATTTCCACCGGTCTAATGTACATTGATCGTGTTTTTTGGCCCAAGCAGGTCTCTTCTTCTTATTGGTGTCCTTTAGTAGTGGTTTTCGTTACAGTTAATTCGACCATGAAGGCCAGATTCACGCAGTCTCCTCTGAACAGTTGCTGTTGAGATGTGTCTGTTACTTGAACTCTGTGAAGCATTTATTTGGGCTGCAATTTCTGAGGCTGGTAACTCTAATGAACTTATCCTCTGCAGCAGAGGTAACTCTGGGTCTTCCATTCCTGTGGCGGTCCTCATGAGAGCCAGTTTCATCATAGCGCTTGATGTTTTTTGCGACTGCACTTGAAAAAACGTTCAATGTTCTGGAAATGTCCCAGATTGACTGACCTTTATGTCTTGAAGTATTGATGGGCTGTCATTTCTCTTTGCTTATTTATGCTGTTCTTACCATAATATGGACTTGGTCTTTTACCAAATAGGGTTATCTTCTGTATTACACTCTTACCTTGTCACAACACAACTGATTGTTTCAAACGGATAAAGGAAAGAAAGGCACACCTGTTAATTGAAATGCATTCCAGGTGACTACCTCATGAAGTGACTACTGATATGTATATATATTGGGGTTGAATAAATATATAAACATAGAAATATATCATATACAACTTTTGAAGTTCTCAACTTCAAGTGAGAAAAACACTCTGGAAAAGGTGCGGGACAGCTGCTCTGGATGTGAACATGAAGAATATATAACTTTTTTTTTAACCTTTATTTAACCAGGTAGGCTAGTTGAGAACAAGTTCTCATTTACAACTGCGACCTGGCCAAATAAAGCATAGCAATTTGGCACATACAACAACACAGGGTCAGTTACACATGGAATAAACAAAACATACAGTCAATAATACAGTAGAACAAAAGAAAACAAGAAGTCTATATATAGTGAGTGCAAATGAGGTAAGTTAAGGCAATACATAGGCCATGGTGGCGAAGTAATTACAATATAGCAATTAAACACTGGAATGGTAGATGTGCAGAAGATGAATGTGAAAGTAGAGACACTGGGGTGCAAAGGAGCAAGATAAATAAATAAATACAGTATGGGGATGAGGTAGGTAGGTAGATAGATGGGCTGTTTACAGATGGGCTATGTACAGGTGCAGTGATCTGTGAGCTGCTCTGACAGCTGGTGCTTAAAGCTAGTGAGGGAGTTATGAGTCTCCAGCTTCAGAGATTTTTGCAGTTCGTTCCAATCATTGGCAGCAGAGAACTGGAAGGAAAGACGACCAACGGAGGAATTGGCTTTGGGGGTGACCAGTGAGATATACCTGCTGGAGCGCGTGCTACGAGTGGGTGATGCTATGGTGACCAGTGAGTTGAGATAAGGCATAGATAATGCCCCCTTGGGTTGTGCCATGGCGGAGATTTTGTGGGCTATACTGGGCCTTGTCTTCAGACGGTAAGTTGGTGGTTGTAGACATCCCTCTAGTGGTGTGGGGGCTGTGCTTTGGCAAAGTGGGTGGGGTTATATCCTGCCTGTTTGGCCCTGTCCGGGGGTATCATCGGATGGGGCCACAGTGTCTTCTGATCCCTCCTGTCTCAGCCTCCAGTATTTATGCTGCAGTAGTTTATGTGCCGGGGGGCTAGGGTCAGTCTGTTTCATCTGGAGTATTCTCTTGTCTTATCCGGTGTCCTGTGTGAATTTAAATATGCTCTCTCTAATTCTCCCTTTCTCTCTTTTTTTCTTTCTCTCGGAGGACCTGAGCCCTAGGACTATGCCTCGGGACTACCTGGCATGATGACTCCTTGCTGTCCCCAGTCCACCTGGCCATGCTGCTGCTCCAGTTTCAACTGTTCTGCCTGCGGCTACGGAACCCTGACCTGTTCACCGGACGTGCTTGTTGCACCCTCGACAACTACAATGATTATTATTATTTGACCATGCTGGTCATTTATGAACATTTTAACATCTTGACCATGTTCTGTTATAATATCCACCCGTCACAGCCAGAAGAGGACTGGCCACCCCTCATAGCCTGGTTCCTCTCTAGGTTTCTTCCTAGGTTTTTGGCCTTTCTAGGGAGTTTTTCCTAGGGAGTTTTTCCTAGCCACCGTGCCTCTTTCACATGCATTGCTTGCTGTTTGGGGTTTTAGGCTGGGTTTCTGTACAGCACTTTGAGATTTCAGCTGATATACGAAGGGCTAAATAAATAAATTTGATTTGATAAGGCAGGGATTTACCTAGCAGAGACTTGTAGATAACCTGTAGCCAGTGGATTTGGCGATGAGTATGAAGCGAGGGCCATCCAATGAGAGTGTACAGGTTGCAATGGTAGGTAGTGTATGGGGCTTTGGTGACAAAACGGATGGCACTGTGATAGACTGCATCCAGTTTGTTGAGTAGAGTGTTGGAGGCTATTTTATAGATGACATTACCGAAGCCAAGGATCGGTAGGATGGTGAGTTTTACGAGGGTATGTTTGGCCACATGAGTGAAGGATGCTTTGTTGCGATATAGGAAGCCGATTTTAGATTTAATTTTGGATTGGAGATGCTTAATGTGGGTCTGGAAGGAGAATTTACAGTCTAACCAGACACCCAGGTATTTGTAGTTGTCCACGTATTCTAAGTCAGAGCCATCCAGCGTAGTGATGCTGGACAGGCGAGCAGGTGCGAGCAGTGATCGATTGAATAGCATGCATTTAGTTTTACTTGCATTTAAGAGCAGTTGGAGGCCAAGGAAGAAGAGTTGAATGGCATTGAAGCTCGTCTAGAGGTTAGTTAACACAGTGTCCAAAGAAGGGCCAGAAGTATACAGAATGGTGTCGTCTGCGTAGAGGTGGATCAGAGAATCACCAGCAGCAAGAGCAACATCATTGATGAATACAGAGAAGTGAGTCGGCCCGAGAATTGAACCCTGTGGCACACCCATAGAGACTGCCAGAGGTCCGGACAACAGGCCCTCCGATTTGACACACTGAACTCTATCAGAGAAGTAGTTGGTAAACCAGGTGAGGCAATCATTAGAGAAACCAAGGCTGTCGAGTCTGCCAATAAGAATGTGGTGATTGACAGAGTCGAAAGCCTTGGCCAGGTCGATGGATACGGCTGCACAGTAATGTCTCTTATCGATGGCGGTTATGATGTTGTTTAGGACCTTGAGCGTGGCTGAGGTGCACCCATGACCAGCTCTGAAACCAGATTGCATAGCGGAGAAGGTATGGTGGGATTCGAAATGGTCGGTAATCTGTTTGTTGACTTGGCTTTCGAAGACCTTAGAAAGACAGGGTAGGATAGATCTAGGTCTGTAGCAGTTTGGGTCTAGAGTGTCACCCCTTTTGAAGAGGGGGATGACCGCGGCAGCTTTCCAATCTTTGGGAATCTCAGACGATATGAAAGAGAGGTTGAACAGGCTAGTAATAGGGGTTGCAACAATTTTGGCAGATGATTTTAGAAAGCGAGGGTCCAGATTGCATAGCCCGGCTGATTTGTATGGGTCCAGATTTTTCAGCTCTTTCAGAACATCAGCTATCTGGATTTGGGTGAAGGAGAAATGGTGGGGGCTTTGGCGGGTTGCTGTGGAGGGTGCCCGGGCAGTTGACCGGGGTAGGGGTAGCCAGGTGGAAAGCATGACCAGCCATAGAGAAATGCTTATTGAAATTCTCAATTATAGTGGATTTATCGGTGGTAACAGTGTTTCCTAGCCTCAGACCAGTGGGCAGCTGGGATGAGGTGCTCTTATTCTCCATGGACTTTACAGTGTCCCAGAACCTTTTTGAGTTAGTACTACAGGATGCAAATTTCTGTTTGAAAAAGCTAGCCTCAGCTTTTATAACTGCCTGTGTATATTTGTTCCTAACTTCCCTGAAAAGTTGCATATCATGGGGGCTATTCGATGCTAATGCAGAACTCCACAGGATGTTTTTGTGCTGGTCAAGGTCAGACAGGTCTGGAGTGAACCAAGGACTATATCTATTCCTAGTTCAATTTTTTTTGAGTGGGGCATGCTTATTTAAGATGGTGAGGAAGGCACTTTTAAAGAATAGCCAGGCATCATCTACT
This sequence comes from Salmo trutta, assembly GCF_901001165.1. NCBI lineage: Eukaryota > Metazoa > Chordata > Actinopteri > Salmoniformes > Salmonidae > Salmo > Salmo trutta. The sequence goes on along the minus strand of NC_042959.1, from coordinate 29,133,268 downwards.
GACGGGATGAGGTCAATGTCATTCCAGGATACCCCGGCCAGGTCGATTAGAAAGGCCTGCTTGCAGAAGTGTTTTAGGGAGCGTTTGACAGTGATGAGGGGTGGTCGTTTGGTCGCAGACCCATTACGGATGCAGGCAATGATCACTGAGATCTTGATTGAAAACATCAGAGGTGTATTTGGAGGGCGAGGTAGTTAGGATGACATCTATGAGGGTGCCCGTGTTTACAGATTTGTACCTGGTAGGTTCATTGATAATTTGTGTGAGATTGAGGGCATCAAGCTTAGATTGTAGGATGGCCAGTTTAGGTCAGCTAGTAGCACAAGCTCAGAATATACTTTTTATATATATTTATTTTACCAGGTAAGTTGACTGAGAACACAATCTCATTTACAGCAAGAACCTGGGGAATAGTTTCAGGGGAAGAATGAGCCAATTGTATGCTGGGGATGATTAGATGGCATGAGGCCCAGATTGGGATTTTAGCCAGGACACCAGGGTTAACAGCCCTACTCTTATAATAAGTGCAATGGGATCTTTAATGACCTCAAAGAGTCAGGACACCCACTTAACATCCCATGTGAAAGACTGCACCCTACACAGGACAGTGTCCCCAATCACTGCCCTGGGGCATTGAGAGATATATATATATTTTTTTTTCTTTTCACCAGAGGAAAGAGTGCCTCCTACTGGCCCTCCAACACCACTCCCAGCAGCATCTGGTCTCCCATCCAGGGACTGACCAGGACCAACCCTGCTTAGCTTCAGAAGCAAGCCAGCAGTGGGATGCAGGGTGGTATGCTGCTGGCTTGGATGGAGGGCAATGAATTCACATATGGTATTGTCAAGTCCTCCTCTTGTTCACCATCCAAAGGACACAGGGACAACTCAATTTTCCAACTCAATCTTTTTTATTTTTAGTTTACCTTCAGTTGATTGGTCTGTCCAGTAAATTAGCCAGTAAATTAGGTTGTAAACCTTTAAAGACAGAACAAAAAGTTACCATGTTAATTAAACATTTTAAGGAACTTGAATTAGTTTAAACATTTAAATAACATTCTAAATAACTAAGATGAATTAATCATTTAAGTCTTTTACCATTGGCGTCTTTGGACTGAACATGTGAGTGAACTTGGAGTTTTCCCTCTGAAGTTTGTTCTTCTGAATGACTGACGCCCTCCATGCCTTCACAGGTGCTCCAAATAAGTGAAAATGATTGATCAGGTGACAAGCAGCCGGTTTGCTGCTGCTGGTGCACTCTGGGAAGTGTAGTTCTTTGACTCACTCCTGATATTCAGCTCAACACCTCCCACTTGAGCTCCTGGTTGTTTCAAATCCAGAGAGGTCACAAGCCCTTCACATCTCTGTTTGTTCTTCAATGGGTAGTAGAATGACAAGGCGTCTGACATCTCTATGAAGAATTGTGCCTGGGATTTTGGTTTGAAGCCTCTTCGTTCTTTCACCGTTTGCTCTTGTGGGCCCTTTTTTGCTGTTTGACTTTGTGATGTGAACAGGATAGCTGGGAGAGGTCTTCACAAGCACATCTCTAACGATGCCTTTGCTGTCAGCATTGACACCGACCACTCTAGCCAGCTTGTACTGTCCTCTTAGCGCGTTTTGGTCAGCCAACCAGACCACATCTCCAACAGCAACATTTTGCTTTTTGGTGTCATTTGTTCCTTATGAACAGATTAGGTCCAGCCAATTGGCTCCACTTCTTCCAGAAACGGCTTACCTCTGCTTGAATATGTTTAAGTCTTTTGTAAGGGTAGCCATCAAACTGGAAATCTCCAGGGTCTCCCTTTGGATTGGTACGTCCTAAAAGCAGAGAATTCGGGTTGATGTACTCTACACAGTCTTCTCTGCTTTGAGTTCTTGCATCAATGGGTCTCTCATTAGCAAGGTTGGCTGCCATGAAGAGAAAAGTTTGGAATTCTCCCCACGTAAAACCACCATCTCCACCAAGGTTGCTCAACGCCCGCTTCACTACTTTGACAGCTGCCTCTGCGGCACCATTCCTATGGGGAGAGTCTGCAGGGTGGATCTTCCATGACCATTCTGTACCATGCTTGGCAGCTGTGTCTTCAAGTTCAGAATTATTTTGTTGGTTAAAGAATTTTTGAAGTGCGGGTTTGGCTCCCACAAAGTTTGTGCCAGGGTCTGACCAGAGTTTCCTGGGGTGTCCTCTCAGTGAAGTGAACCTTTGATAGGCTAGCAGGAATCCTTCAGATGACATGTCACTCACCACTTCAGTGTGTATGGCTCGGGAAGCCATGCAGCAGAAGACTATTCCCCATACTTTGAGTCTAGTTCTCTTCTTGACCTCATCTTTCACTTCATAAGGGCCGAACAGGTCCATGGCGGTGAATTCAAAAGATGCAGCTGGGCCTGTTCGTTCTAGAGGCAGGTCAGCCATGATTTGTTGACACTGTTTTGCCTTGTTTTTCCTGCAGACCACACAGCTGTCAACCATTTTCTTGGCAAGTCTACGGCCTTTTATTACCCAGGCTTTCTTCCTCATCCGGAGAAGGGTTCCTGCCACTCCCTCGTGGTTTGCTTTGTGGGATTCTTGTGCCAGCAGTGTAGATACCCATGCTTCAAAGGGTTAAACTGGCACTGCTGTCTTATCTTCGTTGAATGTCTGAATTCTGCCTCTACAAACTAGCAGCCCAGACTTCAGATCTTTGTACACTGTCAGTCTGCTTAGAGTTGTCTCTGAAAAATCTGTACCTTCTTGAGCTGCGAGAAAAAGGTCTTTGAGTGCATCTTCATGTTCTTTGACAGTCGGCACAGCTTGCTTGGGTGATCTTACCTCCCTCTTTGCCTGCTTAGGGGCCCGGCCCTTCCTCTTCAGCCACTGCTTGGCTGCTAGACAAACCCAGGCAACGACTCTCACCAGTTTGGACAGGCTACTGAATCTTCTTACTTCCACAAGATCTTTAGCCCAACCAGTGGGCTTCCTTCTAAGAAGAGTTGGGTTCACCACAGGTATTCCCTCTTGAGTTTCACTCTTTGGACTTTCCTGAGTGCCTTGTAGGTCTTCTTTCTGCTGACTACTTCTCGCTTCAGCTCTTGTCAATGCACCTGAGAATGCCTTCCTCTGGAGCTTGTTTACACTCTCCCTGGCATGAGCTGCAACCTCTCCAGCTGATTTTATAGGCCACTCCTCCACTGGCCACTTTAGGAACTCTGGTCCCTCTTGCCATGTGGAATTCTCCTTCAGATCTTCAGGAGCACCCCCTCTTGTTATGATGTCAGCTATGTTTAGATCCCCACGGATCCACCACCAGTCTTGCACTTGTCCAGCCTTCTGGATTTCACCCACTCTGTTTGCAAAGAAGGTTTTGTACCCATAACTGACTCTTTGAATGGCTCCCAAGACCGTTTGACTGTCAAGTAGATGGAACCATCTCTCGATCTTCATTCGAGCATGCTTTTCCACATACTTCCTGATCCTGGCTGCGAAGACAGCACCACAGATCTCAGCTTTTACAGCGTCTCCCTTCTGATCCAGGGGTGTCAGCTTGGCTTTTGATTCAACAAATCAAACTTTAGTGCCTTGACTTGTCTCCCATCTTAAGTTCATCACAGCTCCATAGGTTTTATCACTTCCATCAGAGAATGTGATGCCCCACGGTTTCCCTTCCCAGCCAGCTGGTGTGAGGCTCCTGTGGAATTTCACCTCTCCAAGCTGCACATATTCTTCAAAAAGCTGGATGGCTTCTTCCCTGAGGCTTTCTGAGAGAGGTTGGTCCCAGGATTCTTGGGTTAATTTCCCACCACCTCCCTCTTGGAATGCTTTTCGAACAATAATTACTCCCTTCTGTTTAGCATGTATAACTAAGCCAATTGAGTCATACAGTCCAGCCACTTGGCTTAAGAGGGCCCTCCTAGTCAGTGGGTTAGGTGTCTCAGTTCTCACCTCCTCCTTGAGAAGATTTTTCCCAACTCTCATCTTCTTTTCCCTTTTTGAAAAGTTAACTGAGGTTAACATGTAGAGCTTGTCTTCATCCATTCGGTTGCCGATACCCAAGGCTTTGTTGTCTTCGTCCCTCATTTGATTTGGAAGAATTAAGGTTTTGCTTTGTGACTTTGATAGACCCTCCACCTCCATTCCTTGCCTCCCACTTTGCCCTGACCGGACCCATGGTTTGAGGAAGAACCCTCCAGCTTTCAAGATCTCTTCTACATTTGCTGTGATTTTGTAAAGTTTATCCAGGTCATTTTGGGAGGTTAAGAGGTCATCCACATAACTGTCCTCTTCAATGACTCTGCGCTCATCCTCCAAGTGAAGAAAGTTGGGCAGGCGTGCTGTTTCCCTCATAGCCAACTGAGCAATGCAACCAGCAGGTCTGTCCCCAATGTTGACTCTGGTTATTGCATATTCACTTATCTCTTCAACTGGACTGTCCCTCCAGAGGAACCTGTGAAGATGCATCTCACGCTCCTCCAGCCATACAGAGTTGTACATCTTTTTGATGTCTCCTAGAGATGCATACGTCCCCTCTCTGAACCTCAGCAAGACAGCTCTTATAGGGTTGAGAACGTCTGGTCCCTTCAGAAGAAGATCATTCATACTCACGCCTTTGTATTTCTGGCTACTATTCCATACAATACGAACGGGTGTTGTTACCGAATGAGGGTTTGGTGCCACCAGGTGGCTTACGTACCACACTGGTCCATTCCACTCATCCATGATTTTGTTGGTGAGTTTTATGGCTGCGCCTCGCTCGGCCATTTCATGGATTTGGGTAGCATATGCGACTTTCCAGTCTGGCTCTCTGCTTAGTTGTTTTTCCATTCTTAACTTCTTGAGGCTACCTGGGACGTTAGCGTGCCACCTGTGGCGCACCCTATCAACAGCAGGTGCATTTCAAGAGCGGCAAATTTGAAACCAAATAAATGTACAAATTCAAATTTCTCAAACATACAACTAACTTACAGCCTTTGAAAGATAAACATCTTCTTAATCTAACCACGTTTACCGATTTCAAAAAGGTTTTACGGGGAAAGCATAAAGTTAGGTTATGTTAGGAGAGTACATTGACAATAGCTGTGTGCAATGCATTGTCGATTCAAAGACATGCCTCACCAAAACCATACAATCAGCTAAAATTATGCACTAACCTTTTACAATCTCCATCAGATGACACTCCTAGGACATTTTGTTAGACAATGCATGCATTTTTAGTTCTATCAAGTTCATATTTATATCTAAAAACAGTGTTTTACTATGGCGTTGATGTTCAGGAAATCGTTTCCCTCCAATACCGGCAGTCAAGTCATGACGACAAAATAATTAATTAATATTAGAAAACATTGCTAAAATATTATATTGTCATTCAAAGAATTATAGATTTACATCTCTTGAACGCAATGGACTTGTCAGATTTTAAATTAACCTTACTGGGAAATCACACTTTGCAATAATCTGAGCACTGCGCCAGAAAAATACGCATCGCGATACAGACTAACCGCCATGTTGGAGGAATCTAAAATCGAAAATACTATATAAATAATCCATTACCTTTGATTCTCTTCATCAGATGTCACTTCCAAAGAGTCCCAGGTCCATAACGAATGTATTTTTGTTCAAAAAAGCTCATCATTTATGTCGAAAAACCTCCGTGTTGTAGCGCATGATCTAAGCCAGCCGGACTTCACTTCACTTCAAGAACGGAAAAAATATATTTCCGTTCGTTCAAACATGTCAAACGTTGTATCGCATAAATCATTAGGGCCTTTTTTAACCAGAACATGAATAAAATTCAAGGCGGACCATTGGGTTTTCTTTTAAAACGTTTCGGAATGAGAGTACCCACCATCAAATCGCGCGCCAGGGTGAATGATGGACCATCACGTTCCATGGCTCTTATTCGGTCAGATCTCACTGTAGAACACTCAAAACACTTTGTAAAGGCTGGGGACATCTTGTGGAAGCAATAGGAAGTGCCAGAATATAATTCACCCCCTTTGTTTTTCAATGGCATAGGCTCAAAGTCAATTCAACACATCAGGTATCCACTTCCTGTCAGAATCTGTCTCAGGGTTTTGCCTGCCAAATGAGTTCTGTTATACTCACAGACACCATTCAAACAGTTTTTGAAACTTTAGGGTGTTTTCTATCCATATATAATAAGTATATGCATATTGTAGTTACTGGGTAGGTGTAGGAGGCAGTTTAAAATGGGCACATCTTTTTTCAAAAAATTCTCAATACTGCCCCCTATACCCTAACAGGTTAAGAAACAAGCCTGGACTGCACTTTTGTTATTCGGGAGAGAGGCTGGATCTACCGTCCAAGGATACTTTGCATCCCAATGTGGAGCCGGTGTGTGAGCATCCCCCTTCTCGTAGGTGAGGCCTCCTTTAACCTGTTAGGGTATAGGGGGCAGTATTTTCACGGCTGGATAAAAAAATGTACCCGATTTAATCTGGTTACTAATCCTACCCAGTAACTACAATATGCATATACTTATTATATATGGATAGAAAACACCCTAAAGTTTCTAAAACTGTTTGAATGGTGTCTGTGAGTATAACAGAACTCATTTGGCAGGCAAAACCCTGAGACAGATTCTGACAGGAAGTGGATACCTGATGTGTTGAATTGACTTTAAGCCTATACCATTGAAAAACAAAGGGGCTGAGGAATGTTTTGGCACTTCCTATTGCTTCCACAAGATGTCAACCAGCCTTTACAAAGTGTTTTCAGTCTTCTACAGTGAGATCTGACCGAAGAAGAGCCTTGGAACGTGATGGCCCATTAGACACCTGGCGTGCGAGTTGATGGTGGGTACTCTCATTCCGAAACGTTTTAAAAGAGAACCCAATGGTCCGCCTTGAATTTTATTCATGTTCTGGTTAAAAAAGGCCCTAATGATTTATGCGATACAACGTTTGACATGTTTGAACGAACGTAAATATATTTTTCCCGTTCGTGAAGTGAAGTCCGGCTGGCTTAGATCATGTGCTAACAACACGGAGGTTTTTGGACATAAATGATGAGCTTTTTTGAACAAAACTACATTCGTTATGGACCTGGGATTCTTTGGAAGTGACATCTGATGAAGAGAATCAAAGGTAATGGATTATTTACATAGTATTTTCGATTTTAGATCTCTCCAATATGTATCGCAATGCGTATTTTTCTGGGCGCAGTGCTCAGATTATTGCAAAGTGTGATTCACAGTAAGGTTAATTTTAAATCTGGCAAGTCCATTGCGTTCAAGAGATGTAAATCTATAATTCTTTGAATGACAATATAATATTTTACCAAAATTTTCTAATATTAATTAATTATTTTGTTGTCATGACTTGACTGCCGGTATTGGAGGGAAACGATTTCCCGAACATCAACGCCATAGTAAAATGCTGTTTTTAGATATAAATATGAACTTGATAGAACTAAAAATGCATGCATTGTCTAACATAATGTCCTAGGAGTGTCATCTGATGGAGATTGTAAAAGGTTAGTGCATAATTTTAGCTGATTTTATGGTTTTGGTGACGCCTGTCTTTGAATCGACAATACATTACACACAGCTATTGTCAATGTACTCTCCTAACATAACCTAACTTTATGCTGTCCCCGTAAAACCTTTTTGAAATCGGACAACGTGGTTAGATTAAGGAGATGTTTATCTTTTAAAGGGTGTAAGTTAGTTGTATGTTTGAGAAATTTGAATTTTGACATTTATTTGGTTTCAAATTTGCCGCTCTTGAAATGCACCTGCTGTTGATAGGGTGCGCCACGGGTGGCACGCTAACGTCCCACATAGCCCCAAGAAGCTAATGATCTCCAGTTCCCTCTCCTCTGCCAGGGTAATTTCTTTTCCTCCCGGTGGACAGTTTCCACATCGGCATCCTCCACATCTTGGCTCACATGCAGCTCCGATGCTGTCCCAGTGCCACCACTCAAGGAACTCACGGTTACTGGCAGCTGTAAATTTGGTCAGAGTCACATCCTCCTGCTGTAGCTGGACTGTGTCAGTTGTTGGACTTGTGATTTCTTGATATTTGACAGCTGCTGTCCTCATGGAGCGAGCAAAGTGTGTTTTGGACTCATATAGTGCAACCTCCACTTCTTCAAATAAGTCGGGATGTGCTCCACCCACTGTTTTCCCCAATGGACCCTCCCACAAGACGAGGTCTCCCATGATTTTTACCCTCTGGGGAGCGAGTCTTCCCTCTCGGTGGCTAATGAGAAGTTCGACCTCTTCTGGCCTTTCCAATTCTGTAAGTTTGACTTCTGGGAAGAATTTTTTCAACTTCTCAGGTTCAATTACTTGATGCACTCTGGCGATTTCATCCAAGCCGTAGCAGACCATTTCATGCGCTCTCTCTGTCCCTTTAGGTGTCTTGACTCTGACTTTGAGGAGATACCTTAGTGTGTTCACTTTCATGGTCATACCACCAACCCCATGAACAACTAAAGTTATCTTCTCATGTCTTAACCTCAGTCTTTCAGCAGCCTTATGGGTAATGTAGTTTGTGTCTGAAGCAAGGTCAATTAAAGTCCCAATCTTCTGCCCTGCGTTCGCCGTGACTTGCATCAACATCATGATGACAGGAAGTTCAGTGAGCCCATTTCTCTGCAGTAGCTCAGACTGGCCTGAAGCATCGAGTGTCACTGCGGTTTTGTTGGTGTTGGTGAAAGCCTTTCTGCATCGATCTGCCATTTCCTGGGAAAGTTCAGACAAGATCTTCTCTTGTTCCTCCGTTAGCTTGCTTTCACCTTTGCTGTCTCTTCCACTCTTTCTCTCTTCCCATCTTTTGACTTCTCCTTTTGGGCAGAGGAAAAAATGGTGGTCTGGGGCACCACCTTCCCTTTTACAGTCTTTGTTTCTGCATAGGAAAGTGTCTCTGTAGTATCCATCTTCATCATGGCATCCGCGACATTTTCTGCATGCTCCCAGCTTTCTTAATACAGTTTTTTTTTCAGTTAGCTCAAGTCTTTTGAACTTTCTACAGAAGAAGATCTTGTTGTTGTGCCCACTATCACCACATACACCACATACCTCATCAAGCTCTTCTTTCCTTGTGGTTTTTGTTGAGGCAATCTTTCTGTCATACTTCTTGTCCAAACGATCCGATTTTTCCATCTTCTTCTCAGTTCTGAGCTGTTCGAGTCTCTCCAGTATTCCTTCTTGACTTTTCAGGAACTTCAAGAGCATGACAAAGTGGTTGTCTGATGTGACATCGTTTCTGGGTTCAACCATGAACATAACCCAGTCTCTTTTAATGAAGTCAGGCAACTTGCTTTCAATGGATCTAATTACCAGTGGGTTATTTATGGCTCCAGAGTTTCCTAACTCTGTGAGATCTGCTAGAGCCTTCTCCACTGACTGTATGAGATCAATGACCTTTCTTGGTTGGTTCCCTTTCACATGTGGCATCTTCTCCAGCTCTTCCAGGATTTCCACTATGATGGTTGACTTGTTGCCATACCTGTTCTCCAGCACTCTGAACATGTCATCGGCAGTGGTGTAGGTTGAAAGTCTGAGGTCTTTTGAGATTTTGTCATCCACACTCTCCAGGAGTTGAATCTTCTTAACTTCAGTTGATCCGGATGGCTCTCCCTGCTGTTGCAGGCTTTCCCAGTCTTTCCTCCATCTGTGATATTCTCTCCTGCTCCCATTGAAGATAGGTAGAGAGATTGGCTTGATTCTCACTATTGGTGTGGATGTTGCCGGTTGGTGTAGTAGTTTCCCTCCTGTGCCTCGCTCATTGGTCGTCCGTGCAGTGGCAAATTCAGGTCTCCTTGACTCAAGCCTGTAGTAGAATGCTCTTACGTCCTTGACTCTTCCATCTAATTCGTCTTTTAATTCTACAGGGATCCATCGCTCCCATGATGACATTGCTGAGATGGCCTCTTTTATCCTCTTGTCCAAGAGAGCGAGGTGCACTTCATAGCCCTCTAAATTGGCACTTTCCACTGGTACATAAGCCGCTTTATCATTGGCTTTTTCTGCTTCCAGGATTGCCACAAGAAGTTCACTCCTTCCATACCTCGACCACAGGTTTGTTTGAACAATGTCTCTTATTTCCGCAAACTTTGTTTCACCTTCATTTACAGATCTATCAATGTCAGCCTCTTGCTGTTCATTAAGACCTGGTTCCTCATCCTCAGTCATGTCAGCCTCCAGTCCAATCCTGTAGTCATCGTTGGCATCGAGCATCTTTCTGAAACAATCTGAAAGCTTAGCGAATTCCTCCTTTAACTCCACTTGAAGCATGCTGCTTGCTCCTCTTGAAATGAATTTGGCTTGTCTGGTGAAGCTGCTTTTTGCAGTGGTCCTCTCCTTTTTGAGCTGCTGGACCGACTTCCCCAGGACATCTTCCGCCATCTTGACTTCCTCTGCGTCAACAGCTTATTTCTGGATCTGAAGCCGTTTATCCTCAGGGCCAGGCCGCTCCGCGTGGTTTACAACTGTCAAGTCCTCCTCTTGTTCACCATCCAAAGGACACAGGGACAACTCAATTTTCCAACTCAATCTTTTTTATTTTTAGTTTACCTTCAGTTGATTGGTCTGTCCAGTAAATTAGCCAGTAAATTAGCCAGTAAATTAGCCAGTAAATTAGGTTGTAAACCTTTAAAGACAGAACAAAAAGTTACCATGTTAATTAAACATTTTAAGGAACTTGAATTAGTTTAAACATTTAAATAACATTCTAAATAACTAAGATGAATTAATCATTTAAGTCTTTTACCATTGGCGTCTTTGGACTGAACCTGTGAGTGAACTTGGAGTTTTCCCTCTGAAGTTTGTTCTTCTGAATGACTGACGCCCTCCATGCCTTCACAGGTGCTCCAAATAAGTGAAAATGATTGATCAGGTGACAAGCAGCCGGTTTGCTGCTGCTGGTGCACTCTGGGAAGTGTAGTTCTTTGACTCACTCCTGATATTCAGCTCAACAGGTATCGAGGGCACAGCTGGGGGCAGAGGGAGGTCTATAGCAAGCGGCAACAGTGAGAGACTTGTTTCTGGAAAGGTGCATTTTTAGAAGTAGAAGCTTGAATTGTTTGAGTACAGACTTGGATAGTAATACAGAACTCTGCAGGCTATCTTTGCAGTAGATTGCAACACCGCCCCCTTTGGCAGTTCTGTCTTGGCTGAAAATGTTATAGTTAGCGATGGAGATTTCAGAGGTTTTGGTGGTTTTCCTAAGCCAGGATTCAGACACGGCTAAGACATCCGGGTTGGCAGAGTGTGCTAAAGCAGTGAGTAAAACAAATGTTAACATGCATGAAACCAAAGCTTTTTTGGTTACAGAAGTCAACAAAAGAGAGCACCTGGGGAATAGGAGTGGAGCTAGGCACTGCAGGACCCTGATTAACCTCCACATCACCAGAGGAACAGAGGAGAAGTAGGATAAGGGTACGGCTAAAGGCTATACGAACTGGCCGTCTAGCACGTTCGGAACAGAGAGTAAAAGGAGCAGGTTTCTGGGCACGATAGCATAGATTCAAGGCGTAGTGTACAGACAAAGGTAAGGTAGGATGTGAGTACATTGGAGGTAAACCTAGGCATTGAGTAATGATGAGAGAGATATAGTCTCTAGAGACGTTTAACCTGTTTGGGGTAGGGGGCAGTATTGAGAATTTTGGAAAAAATATGTTCCCATTTTTAACTGCCTCCTACACCAACTCAGAAGCTAGAATATGCATATTATTGTTCAGGTTTGGATAGAAAACACTCTGAATTTTCTAAAACTGTTTGAATGGTGTCTGTGAGTATAACAGAACTCCTATGGCAGGCAAAAACCTGACAAGGTTTCAAGCAGGAAGTACCCTGTCTGACAAGGAGTCGTGCGTCTTACCTCTTTTTATTGAAAAGTAAGGATCTTAGCTGTAACGTGACAATTCCCAGGGCTCCAATAGGCTCTCAGAGCCCGCGAAATAACTGAAGGTTTACGAGGGAACCTCAGGTTGAAATATATTATCGCCTTTTGTAAGTGGATGCTCGGAGGACCTTTCAATGATGCGCGTGCATGAGTCGCTTCTGAGGAGAAATTTTATTCGGCTGTTTAGGCTCAATGCATACTCCCGGTCGGAATATTATCACTTCTCTACGACATAAATGGCATAAAAATTGGTTTTAAACATCGGTTGACATGCTTCGAAGTACGGTAATGGAATATTTAGACATTTTTGACACGCCAATGCGCCATGCGCGACACCGCGAAGAAGCATTCTAGAACTCACGAACAAAACGTCGCTGTTTGGATATAACGATGGATTATTTGGGACCAAACCAACATTTGTTATTGAAGTAGAAGTCCTGGCAGTGTATTCTGATGAAGAACAAGCAAGGTAAGAACATCTTTCTTATAGGAAATGTGATTTTGGTGGAGGCTGACCTGGGTGGGTATCTAAATAGCTAGCCCTGTAATGCCGGGCTATGTACTTAGATTATTGCAAAATGTGCTTCATCCGAAAAGCTATTTTAAAATCGGACATATCGAGTGCATAGAGGGGTAATGTATCTATAATTCTTAAAATAATTGTTATGCTTTTTGTGAACGTTTATCGTGAGTAATTTAGCAAACTGTTAGTAAATTCACCGGAAGTTTGCGGTGGTTATGCTTTTTCTGAACGTCACATGCTAATGTAAAAAGCTGGTTTTTGATATAAATATGAACTTGATTGAACAGACATGCATGTATTGTATAACACAATGTCCTAGGTGTGTCATCTGATGAAGATTATAAAAGGTTAGTGCTGCATTTAGCTGTGGTTTGGGTTTATGTGACATGATATGCTAGCTTGAAAAATGGGTGTCTGATTTTTTCTGGCTGGGTACTCTGCTGACATAATCTAATGTTTTGCTTTCGTTGTAAAGCCTTTTTGAAATCGGACAGTGGGGTTAGATTAACGAGATTCTTGTCTTTAAATAGCTGTGAAATAGTCATATGTTTGAGAAATTGAAGTTATAGCATTTCTAACGATTCAAAAATCGCGCCACTGGATTTCAGTGGCTGTTACGTAGGTGGGACGAGTTCGTCCCACATGTACTAGAGAGGTTAAACCAGGTGATGTCATCGCATATGTAGGAGGTGGAACAACATGGTTGGTTAAGGCATATTGAGTAGGGCTAGAGGCTCTACAGTGAAATAAGACAGTAATCACTAACCAGGACAGTAATGGACGAGGCATATTGATATTAGAGAGAGGCATGCGTAGCCAAGTGAACATATGGGTCCAGTGAGTGGTTCGGCTGACGGGGAACACGGCGATTCAGACAGTTAGCAGGCCGATGCTAACAAGCTAACAGTTAGTAGGCCGGGGCTAAACAAGCTAGCAGTTAGAAGACCAGGGCCTATTAGAATCCTCGGGCAGATTATGTCGGTATTCCAGTCGTAGAGGATCGGCGGGGTTCCGTGCCCCGTACCGGCAGTAGAAGGGGTCCGAATATTGTAGCCCAGGAGTGGGCTTCGGTGGTAGCACAGGAGCCCTGGCTGGGCTAGCTTCAGGCTAATTGGTGCTTGCTCCGGGATGGAAATGCTAGCCAGGAGTAGTCACCCAGGATTGCGGTTAGCTAGTTGCGAAGATCCAGATGAAAATGTTCAGAGTTTTCGGTAGGAATCCGGGGATATGGGGAAAAAAAATTAAAATAATAATAGGTCCGTAATGCTCTGGTTTGAGTCATGTTGTTCGAACTGGCGAGAGCTTTCAGAGCTAAAGGTTAGCTGATGACCGCTAGCAATGGTTTGCTAACTGATAGCTGGTAGGTAGTTAGGTGGCTAGCTTCAGTTGAGGGATTCCAGATCCAAAATAAATAGATATACTTTAGAAAAAAAACAGATCCACGCCACATTGGGTGAGGCGGGTTGCAGGAGAGTCTTTAGAAGTTGAGGTTTAGGAAAATATTTTAAAAAGATATGCGAAGAAAAAGATGTAAAAAGATATATACAAGGGACACGACAGGACAAAGACAAAGATGTCTGACTGCTACGCCATCTTGGATTCATAATGATGAATCACTGTCTAGTGATATGAAGAACCATTTCAACGTAGAGGAGTGTAGGCAGAAGGTAAAAAATAAATATTCTGTCATTGCTGACAAAGATGGAATATGGAATCTGTCTGATATACAAAAAGAATGTCTGTCTTACTGACAAAGACAAGATGGTCTTTAACCTCTCTGGCGCATGTGGGACGAACTCGTCCCACCTACGTAACAGCCACTGAAATCCAGTGGCGCGATTTTTGAATCGTTTGAAATACTATTACTTCAATTTCTCAAACATATGACTATTTTACAGCTATTTAAAGACAAGAATCTCGTTAATCTAACCACACTGTCCGATTTCAAAAAGGCTTTACAACGAAAGCAAAACATTAGATTATGTCAGCAGAGTGCCCAGCCAGAAATAATCAGACACCCATTTTTCAAGCTAGCATATCATGTCACATAAACCCAAACCACAGCTAAATGCAGCACTAACCTTTTATGATCTTCATCAGATGACACACCTAGGACATTGTGTTATACAATACATGCATGTCTGTTCAATCAAGTTCATATTTATATCAAAAAACAGCTTTTTACATTAGCATGTGATGTTCAGAAAAAGCATAACCCCCGCAAACTTCCGGGGAATTTACTAACAGTTTGCTAAATTACTCACGATAAACGTTCACAAAAAGCATAACAATTATTTTAAGAATTATAGATACATTACTCCTCTATGCACTCGATATGTCCGATTTTAAAATAGCTTTTCGGATGAAGCACATTTTGCAATACTCTAAGTACATAGCCCGGCATCACGGGCTAGCTATTTAGACACCCGGCAAGATTATCCTTCATCAAAATCATATTTCCTATAAGAAAAGTGTTCTTACCTTTCCTGTTCTTCGTCAGAATGCAGTCCCACGACTTCTACTTCAATAACAAATGTAGGTTTGGTCCCAAATAATCCATCGTTATATCCAAACAGCGATGTTTTGTTCGTGAGTTCTAGACACTATCAGAATACTAAATTACGGTCTCGTGCATGGCTTGACAAAAAAATTCTAAATATTCCATTACCGTACTTCGAAGCATGTCAACCGCTGTTTAAAACCAATTTTTATGCCATTTATCTCGTAGAAAAGCGATAATATTCCGACCGGGAATATGCAATGAGCCTAAACAGCCGAATTAAATTTCTCCACAGGGGCGAATCGTGCACGCGCCTCATTCAAAGGTCCTCTGATCCGCCACTTACCAAAGGCGATAATGTGCTTCAGCCTGAGGCTGCCTCGTCAACCTTCAGGTATTTCCCGGGTTCTGAGAGCCTATCGGAGCCCTGGGAATTGTCACGTTACAGCTAAGATCCTTACTTTTCAATAAACAGATGCAAGACGCACGACTCCTTGTCAGACAGGGTACTTCCTGCATGAAACCTTGTCAGGTTTTTGCCTGCCATAGGAGTTCTGTTATACTCACAGACACCATTCAAACAGTTTTAGAAACTTTAGGGTGTTTTCTATCCAAACCTGAACAATAATATGTATATTCTAGCTTCTGAGTTGGTGTAGGAGGCAGTTAAAAATGGGCACATATTTTTTCCAAAATTCTCAATACTGCCCCCTAGCCCAAACAGGTTTTAACTGTATTTGCCGAAGTGAGAAAACAAGATGATAAATTCCTTAGAGATAATCATGATAGGACATTGCAGAGAGATAGAGAGAGTTGAGGGCTCTTAGTGAACAGATAAAAACATTAAAAGGTAAAAATCAACAATTGCAGGATGTAAGGGTGGTTATGGCAGACTTGGCCCCCACCTGTGGGCTCTCTGTTCCCTCAATCTATTCTCATGCTGAGTTGCGAAAGACAGCTCGGGATTCAAACATCTGGTCAGCACTTCCTGGCTTTGAGTCAACAGATTCTGACAGCGGTGACGAACGATGTCTTAGGCCAACCAGAACACAGACCGTTAAAGGAAGTAAAGATAAACCCCCAGTGACAGTAATCACACATAAGTCAGCATCTCCAAGACTTTAAAGCATCCACGAGATGTGGGTATGAAGACGTGGGACCATTTCAAGCGATATAAAAAAAACTCTCCAATCTACATCCTTATGATGGGTTACAGTTGTTAGTCTTTGTTATGCAGGCTACATACATCGCTGTGTCGATGGTGGCATCACTTCTCGACCAACATCATGTGTCCACATGCTGTTCATACTCTTTTAACAATGAATCGAGCTGCACAGGTCACAGCTGCTCATTGGAACAAGTCGTCGACTGTGTTGGAGGCTCCTAACATCATCATACAATGTTGCACACCGTCTAATCCAGCTACTCTGATGCTTCCTCCAGACACCACATTACTTGAACATGACTGTTGTGAGTTGGTTTTGGATCAGCTCTCTGATGGGTTTACAAAAAGTAATCCGTTGGAAAACCCTGAGTTTATCTTATACACAGACGGTTCAAGCTTTGTGGAGGGGGGTGAGAGGGAGGCAGGCTGGGCAGTTACTACAATGGACAATGTGATAGTGATAGGCACATTACCTGCAGGAACATCAGCACAGGTGGCGGAACTGGTGGCTTTGACAGAAGCATACAAACAGGCTGAAGGAAAAACAGCTAATATCTACACAGACTCAAGGTATGCTGTTGGTGTTACCCATGATTTTGGAAAAAAATGTTAAAACAGAGGATTCACAACATCGCTGGGAGCACCTGTGAAGAATGGACCAAAGGTGATTGCACTACTGAATGCTCTCCAGTTGCCTGCACAAGTTGCAATTTTGAAAATGAAAGCACATGGAACATTTTTTACAGACGAGAGTAAAGTTAATGACCTGGCTGACAGAGCTGCCAACGCGACTGCCAAGCGAACACCTCTGTCACCTAAACTGATTAGGAAATACACCGTGGATACATTGCAACACATTAGAGACATGCAAAGCAATGCAACAAAATATGAAGTGTGGGAATGGCTGGCTGCAGGGTGCAAACTCAATCAAGAAGGTTTGTGGAAATACAACCTGAGATGTGTAGCGCCTAATGCACTCTTACCCTACTTGGTGACACATCCACTCTTTGGGACACATTGGTGTGGACAAGATAATTTATTGCTTTGTGGGCAAATGACGGAATCCCGGTGTACGGAAAGAGGCTGAGGCAGTCGTGGCAAATTGCAACATTTGTATGGAAAAAAACAAGGGACGATTGAAAGTACAGACACGATGAGCGCCTGCCCCACCAGGACCCTTCAGACATCTACAGCTTGAATATATCACGCTACCCAAATGTAAAGTCAGGAAGATGTGCTGGTCGTTGTTGATCATTTCTCACGATGGGTTGAAGCCTACCCTACTAAGAAAGGAACCACACAACACAAAGTCAAAATTCTGATTAGAGAAATAATTCCCAGATGAGGATTTCCGGAACATCTAGTTTCCGACCAAGGCAGTCATTACACAGGAACATTGTGTCAGGAGGTAGCTCGTCCTCTGAACATAGACTACACTGCCCATACCATCCTCAATCGAGTGGTCAGGTAGAACACACAAATCGAGTTTTGAAAGAAAGACTTTCAAAGATGCATCAAGAAGGGGTATCATGACCGGATGCATTGCCTACAGTCTTATGTAGTATATGGGCCACTCATAACCAATCTACAGGGTTGAGTCCATTTGAGGTCGTCACAGGTCGACCCATGTCACTACCAGGCACGTTAGATTTCAGAAAGGCAGACATACACATTATGAGTGACACAATGCTTAACTATTGCAGACAACTTTCTCATGCAGTAGGGGAAGCAGACAGACATGTAAAAGAGAGATGGGAAATAACTCCCAAGGGGGGACATGATGTAGCGCCAGGACAGTGGGTGATGGTAAAGAAATATGTTACAGACACATTAGGGCCAAAATGGGAAGGTCCTTATCAACTTTTGCTCCTAACGAGGTCAGCAGTGAAAGTACAGGGCAAATCACGATGGATACATTCACTCATTGCAAGGTTGTCCATTCTGATGAAAAGCGGAGCCTGGAGTATAAAGAACTGATTGATTAGCAGTCGGGTGAAGAAGCATAGTAAGCCGATCAGAACCTGATAGATAAGCTTTTATCTTGTACACGGTAGTCATCATACTAGAGAGATCTAAGGGAAATATCAATTTCCCTTGAAACCAGGACATATTTACTTTTTTCTTCCTCCGTTACAGGTTATGAGAATGTAACCTCTATAGCTGTCGCAATATCCCTTGACCAGAGGTCTTACCTAAAACGATACAAGTTCATCGGTGAAGTGTTCATTATAGACGTCCTTATCAACCAGTGGAATGGAAGAAGAATTCCTCACTACTGGCAGGCTGTCAGAACATACTCGATAATAGATGTCTATGTTGGACTGATACCGGCGTGGAACAGCTGGTCACTCTTAAAGGACTATGAATGATTACCTTGCCAATAAGACCATTGAATATTATTGTCTTACAGGCAAGTGAAAGATATTTGGAAAATGAGTTTCCTCCTAGTACAAGATGTGGTAGGAATCGTAAGGCTCATCAGCCTCACACCTGTTAATACCTCTTTTCTATAACTTTGTTTGAAATCTATTTCTTATTGCAACGGCAAGTAAGATATGCCCTTTGTGTTTTATAGAAATGCAAGGTGTTTCATGTAAATGATTTTATGCTTACAGCTAATGTTTTCATACTGTCTATTTTTGTTTTCTATTGTTTTCTAAAATACATTTTGAATATGGTCTAGGAGGGAGTGTAAGAATATTTAAAGATAAATACACAACACAAGTGATGGAACGCAAGTGGGGAAGTGAAGATTAATGAGTCAGGGACACAGGTTGTTTTTAGTTTAACATCTGTTTAGAATCTGTGTAGGGGTTCCAGTCCGGGACTCATAGCTACATGTGGCAAGTTGTCATTGGTCCAAATTGTCTATACATTGAGCCTGAAACGGGATACTCTGTATTTTGACCATTGGCCCAATTTTACTGCAAGGAATTCTAATTGGTCAACCCCAGGCTAAGCTTGGATATAAACTACATCCTGTCTCATTGTTCAGTGGAGAAAACACTGAGAACAGGGAAGAATGAACATCTACCATCTACTTTCTAGCATAACAACTTGATTTGTTGTCTTTGAATACATATATTTTTCTCCCCCTGATTTACTTTGGGGTCTGTGTTATTGACGAATAACATCAACTGCTAACACAACTCAATGTCCCATTGATCATGTTGTTGATTACTGCAAGATTAACCCTAACCCACCTTGTGTTATTTTTCTTTGTGTTCTTGAACATACCCCTGTTTCTTTGTGTTATGGAACTGTTTTTTATTTGTGTTCTTTGATTTCACCTGTGTTCGTTTCTCACCTGGTCTCATCAGCTCCCTATTTAGTTCAGTTCTTTCTGTTTGTATTGTTGTGAGGTATTGTTTGTTATTTACTTCCTATCTGTGTTTGACCATTGCCTGCGACCACGATTCCTGCCTTCTGCCGTGCTCTGCACGTGAATCTACACCTTTATCTCCCTGAGTATTAATTACAGATATGTTTCTCATCTTCTTATAAGACAATAAGGCTGTGTTTACTCAATTCTGAATCTTTTTTTTCACTAATTGGTATTTTGATCAGCTCTTTTGCCAATAGTTGGACAAAATAGGGATGCCTAACACAGCTTAACTTATAGATAGAAGCAGTATGAGTGTGTGTGTCAGTTTGCATATTAATGTACACGTGTGATTCACATGAAAGACTTTGATTTCACTCTAAGAAACGTGACAGATGGATAATGCCTGGTGCTTCTGGGATGGCAACGATTCCTTCTGCACAAAATAATACATGCCATTCAGCAGACACTTTTATCCAAAGCAACTTACAGTCATGCATACATACATACATTTTACATATTGTCGTGTCTGACTATCATTAAATGTGAAGACTGTTATTTTATCAAATCAATTATCTATGTAAATATGATTACATGATTAAACTAATCATGTAAACTTTAATTCACTAGGAAATCGGGGCACCACGGGAAAATGTTTATAGAGTCTCTATTTCCCGAATCGACTCTTCAGATATTTTCATATCTTATCGAGTACAGTCTTGAATTCATGTATTATTATTACCACATCAGTTCTCATTACTGAACTTCGCAAACCCTTGGATATCTGCATGAACCCTAGTTTCCATAATGAATCAGCGATATACAAATTGGCGTAATTAATTATTTACTAACCAACTAAACTAATCACAGAATTACATAAACAAACAATATAGTTATTGGCTACTAACACAATGCATTGATAAGTCCCTAGTGGGCTAAACCGGTATGACGGCTTGGTAGACAATGGAAAGGGGTGAGACAGAAAAGAGTGGGAAAGACAAAATGAATTCACTACACACAGTTGATAATTATATTCATTGAAATGCTAATCCTTTGCACATGAATGGCCGCTCATTCGAGAATAATTGCAATGTATATATTTACGCCTGTATGTCGTTGTCTTCTCTGTTCATCTGCTGGCGAGTCAGTTCATCAGAGAGTCTCTGGTTAACTTCTTGGGGCTATGTGGGACGTTAGCGTGCCACCCGTGGCGCACCCTATCAACAGCAGGTGCATTTCAAGAGCGGCAAATTTGAAACCAAATAAATGTCAAAATTCAAGTTTTTCAAACATACAACTATCTGGCACCCTTTGAAAGATAAACATCTCCTTAATCTAACCACGTTTTCCGATTTCAAAAAGGTTTTACGGCGAAAGCATAAAGTTAGGTTATGTTAGGAGAGTACATTGACAATAGCTGTGTGTAATGTATTGTCAATTCAAAGACAGGCGTCACCAAAACCATAAAATCAGCTAAAATTATGCACTAACCTTTTACAATCTCCATCAGATGACACTCCTAGGACATTATGTTAGACAATGCATGCATTTTTAGTTCTATCAAGTTCATATTTATATCTAAAAACAGTGTTTTACTATGGCGTTGATGTTCAGGAAATCGTTTCCCTCCAATACCGGCAGTCAAGTCATCACAACAAAATAATTAATTAATATTAGAAAACATTGGTAAAATATTATATTGTCATTCAAAGAATTATAGATTTACATCTCTTGAACGCAATGGACTTGCCAGATTTAAAATTAACCTTACTGGGAAATCACACTTTGCAATAATCTGAGCACTGCGCCCAGAAAAATACGCATTGCGATACAGACTAACCGCCATGTTGGAGAGATCTAAAATCGAAAATACTATGTAAATAATCCATTACCTTTGATTCTCTTCATCAGATGTCACTTCCAAAGAATCCCAGGTCCATAACGAATGTAGTTTTGTTCAAAAAAGCTCATCATTTATGTCCAAAAACCTCCGTGTTGTTGCACATGATCTAAGCCAGCCGGACTTCACTTCACTTCAAGAACGGAAAAAATATATTTTTGTTCGTTCAAACATGTCAAACGTTGTATCGCATAAATCATTAGGGCCTTTTTTAACCAGAACATGAATAAAATTCAAGGCGGACCATTGGGTTCTCTTTTAAAACGTTTCGGAATGAGAGTACCCACCATCAAATCGCGCGCCAGGTGTCTAATGGGCCATCGCCGTTCCAACGCTCTTCTTCAGTCAGATCTCACTGTAGAAGACTCAAAACACTTTGTAAAGGCTGGGGACATCTTGTGGAAGCAATAGGAAGTGCCAAAATATTCCTCCTTCCCTTTGTTTTTCAATGGTATAGGCTTAAAGTCAATTCAACACATCAGGTATCCACTTCCTGTCAGAATCTGTCTCAGGGTTTTGCCTGCCAAATGAGTTCTGTTATACTCACAGACACCATTCAAACAGTTTTTGAAACTTTAGGGTGTTTTCTATCCATATATAATAAGTATATGCATATTGTAGTTACTGGGTAGGATTAGTAACCAGATTAAATCGGGTAAATTTTTTTATCCAGCCGTGAAAATACTGCCCCCTATACCCTAACAGGTTAACTTCACCAGAAGACACAATGTCTTTCGTAGTTGTCACTTTCTCAGCGGCTCTGGATAGTGTCTGTTGTAATGGATACATTAGGCGTACAGATGGCCATTGCATAGAATAGATGCTTATGCGGTTGTCGGTATTCTCGTACTAGATTTACGGAATTTCCAGCTGCAGACTAGTAATTCTACATCTAGGATTTGCTCTTATTCTGTAGTGAATCGATAGTCTCAGAGTTTACCCATTTCCAGCCGTGTAGCCAATGCTCCACGCTGTATGGTCTCCGTGGCCAATAGAGTTGTAGTTCTTAACCATTTCACATGTAGCGTCAGCTGCATGTTTTCTAGTCTAATGGTGTATATAATTGTAGCTATTCCAACATGCGGACTCCGTCCCGGGAATTCTCTGACATAACTTCTTCGGGCTAGGGGGCAGTATTCGGAAGTTTGGATGAATGAGGTGCCCAAAGTAAACTGCCTGTTACTCAGGCCCAGAAGCTAGGATATGCTTATAATTGGTAGTATTGGATAGAAAACACTCTAAAGTTTCCAAAACTGTTAAAATAATGTCTGTGAAAGGTAAGTGATTTATTTTATCACTATTTCTGACTTTCGTGACGCCTCTGCTTGGATGGTCATTTATGTAATGCTTTTGTGTGCGGGGCTCTGTCCTCAGATAATCGCATGGTGTGCTTTCGCCGTAAAGCCTTTTTGAAATCTGACAAAGCAGCTGGATAAACAAGAAGTTAAGCTTTTAACTGATGTATAACACTTGTATTTTCATGAATGTTTAATATTACGATTTCTCTCATTTGAATTTTGCGCTCTGCAATTTCACAGGATGTTGTCCGTAAGAAGTTAACCTGTTGGGGATAGGGGGCAGTATTTGCACGGCCGGATAAAAAACGTACCCGATTTAATCTGGTTACTACTCCTGCCCAGTAACTAGAATATGCATATAATTATTGGCTTTGGATAGAAAACACCCTAAAGTTTCTAAAACTGTTTGAATGGTGTCTGTGAGTATAACAGAACTCATATGGCAGGCAAAAACCTGAGAAGATTCCTTACAGGAAGTGGCCTGTCTGACCATTCCTTGAGCTTCTTGACTCTGTTTATTGAAGACTGAGGATCTTTGCTGTAACGTGACACTTCCTACGGCTCCCATATGCTCTCAGAAGGCGGGAAAAAGCTGAATGATTTAAATCCAGCCCCAGGCTGAAACACATTAGTGCTTTTGGCTAGTGCTCTATCAGAGGACAATGGGCTGAGGCGTGTGCACGAGTCGACCCCATGTTTTTATTTTCTATCGTTGTTGAGCCTAAACACAGATTCCCGGTCGGAATATTATTGCTTTTTTACGAGAAAAATGGCATAAAAATTGATTTTAAACAGCGGTTGACATGCTTCGAAGTACGGTAATGGAATATTTAGAATTTTTTTGTCACGAAATGCGTTGTGCTCGTCACCCTTATTTACCCTTTCGGATAGTGTCTTGAACGCACGAACAAAACGGCGCTATTTGGATATAACAATGGATTATTTGGGACCAAACAAACATTTGTTATTGAAGTAGAAGGCCTGGGAGTGCATTCTGACGAAGAACAGCAAAGGTAATAACATCTATAGTAAATCTGACTTTGGTGAGTGCTAAACTTGCTGGGTGTCTAAATAGCTAGCCCTGTGATGCCAGGCTATCTACTTAGAATATTGCAAAATGTGCTTTCACCGAAAAGCTATTTTAAAATCGGACATGGCGAGTGCGTAGAGAAGTTCTGTATCTATAATTCTTAAAATAATTATGTTTTTTGTGAACGTTTATCGTGAGTAATTTAGGATATTCACCGGAAGTGTTCGGTGGGAATGCTAGTAACATGCTAGTCACCTGCTAATGTAAAAAGCTGTTTTTTTTATATAAATATGAACTTGATTGAACAGACATGCATGTATTGTATAACATAATTTCCTAAGATTGTCATCTGATGAAGATCATCAAAGGTTAGTGCTGCATTTAGCTGTGGTTTGGGTTTATGTGACATTATATGCTAGCTTGAAAAATGGGTGTCTGATTATTTCTGGCTGGGTACTCTGCTGACATAATCCAATGTTTTGCTTTCGTTGTAAAGCCTTTTTGAAATCGGACAGTGTGGTTAGATTAACGAGAGTCTTGTCTTTAAAATGGTGGGTAAATAGTCATATGTTTGAGAAATTGAAGTAATAGCATTTCTAAGGTATTTGAATAACGCGCCACGGGATTCAACTGGCTGTTGAGTAGGTGGGACGCAAGCGTCCCACACTATTCAACAGCCAGTGACAAATCAGAACGCCAAATTTAAAACCACAAAATGTCATAATTCAAAGTTCTCAAACATAGAACTATTTTACACCATTTTATAGATACACTTCTCCTGAATTGAACCACGTTGTCCGATTTCCAAAAGGTTTTACAGCGAAAGCAAAACATTAGATTATGTTAGGAGAGTACATAGACACAAAAAAAACACACAGCCATTTCCAAGCAACTAGCATGCATCACAAATACCCAAAACCCAGCTAAATGCAGCACTAACCTTTTGATGATCTTCATCAGATGACACTCCTAGGACATCATGTTATACAATACATGCATATTTTGTTCAATCAAGTTCATATTTATATCAAAAAACAGCTTTTTACATTAGCATGTGATGTTCAGAACTAGCATACCTACCGAAAACTTCTGGTAAATTTACTAAATTACTCACAATAAACGTTGACAGAATACATAACAATTAGTTTAAGAATTCTAGATACAGAACTCCTTTATGCAATCGCTATGTCCGATTTTAAAATAGCTTTTCGGCGAAAGAACATTTTGCAATATTCTGAGTACATAGCTCGGCCATCACGGCTAGCTAATTTGACACCCACCAAGTTTGGGACAACCTAAACTCAGAATTACTATTAGAAAAATTGGATTACCTTTGCTGTTCTTCGTCAGAATGCACTCCCAGGACTGCTACTTCAACAACAAATGTTGTTTTGGTTCCAAATAATCCATAGTTATATCCAAATACCGCCGTTTTGTTCTTGCGTTTAGGTCACTATCCGAAAGGTAACGCGCGAGCGCATTTCGTGACAAAAAAATTCAAAATATTCCATTACGGTACTTGGAAGCATGTCAAACGCTGTTTAAAATACATTTTTATGCTACTTTTCTCGTAAAATAGCAATAATATTCCAACCGGGCAATGTTGTATTCATTCAGAGAGAGAAAGAAAAACATGGAGAAGTCTCGTGAACGCGCATCTCAGTCTCACTGTCCCCAGGCTGACCACTCACAAACAGAGCTGTTGTACTTTGCCCAGAGACAGCAGACACCCCATTCCACTTTCTGGCGGCTTTAGAGAGCCAATGGAAGCCTTAGAAAGTGTCACGTTACAGCACAGATGCTGTATTTTTGATAGAGATGCAACAGAAGGACAACAAATTGTCAGACAGGGCACTTCCTGTATGGAATCTTCTCAGGTTTTGGCCTGCCATATGAGTTCTGTTATACTCACAGACACCATTCAAACAGTTTTAGAAACTTTAGAGTGTTTTCTATCCAAATCTACTAATTATATGCATATTCTAGTTTCTGGGCAGGAGTAGTAACCAGATTAAATCGGGTACGTTTTTTATCCCGCCGTGAAAATACTGCCCCCTAGCCCAGACAGGTTAATGTCAATTTGCAGGAAGTGGGTTTTATACTCTATGGAAGAAGGGGCAGTTCTATGACGCCTAATGTGATGTCTGGGCTCACCGGGGCGTGGCCACTGACTAGCTAAACTTTATATGGAAATCCATGCTCTCACCAAATTAAACAACTTTGACAGGATTTTCTTTAAATACCCATGGACCGTTCCCACATTCTCAAAAATAGAAATATTGTTTCATTATTCAAATTTTTTATTGTCCAAGTGTCTTTCTATGTTCCACAGTTTACATTCCAAACTCGAACACTACAGAGCATAGAGGCAGCGTATTTTATGACTGTCATAAAACAGCAAACTTCCCTCTCTCCAAGAGAGAGCACGCTGTAGAGCGGACTCACTGTAATTTAGGATTGTCACAGGAGAGTTATGACAATATGGTTGGTCTAAGGAATCGAACCCACTATCCTGGCATTGAAAGAACCACGGCCTACCAACTGAGCTACTGAAGACCACATTTATAATACAATCATTCACACCTCACTAACAAAAAATGGGGTGAAAAACACTATTTTATAGCACTGTAGATATGGAAAGAAAACGACTGGATATTTTAACCTCTCTAGGGGGTGTGGGACGTTCCACCTGGCCAACATCCAGTGAAATTGCAGAGCACCAAATTCAAAAACAGAAATACTCATTATAAAAATTTATGAAACATACAAGTGTTATACATCGGTTTAAAGATTAACTTCTTGTTAATCCATGTTAATCCAACCACGGTGTCAGATTTCAAAAAGACTTTACGGCAAAAGCAAACCATGCGATTATCTGAAAACAGCGCCCAGCAGACAAATCATTACAAACAGTAACCAGCCAAGTAGACAAGGAACAAAAGTCAGAAATAGCGATAAAATTAATCACTTACCTTTAATGATCTTCATGTGATTGCACTCACAAGACTCCATGTTACACAATAAATGTTCATTTTGTTCGATAAAGTCCCTCTTTATATTAAAAAACCTCAGTTTTGTTAGTGCATTTTGTTCAGTAAAACACTGTCTCAAACAACATCCGGTGAAATTGCAGAGCATGAAACTCAACAAAACAGAAATTCTCATAATAAACATACATAAAAGATACAAATGTTATACACCAGTTTAAAGATAAACTTTTTGTTAATCCAACCGCTGTGTCAGATTTCAAAAAGGCTTTACGGCGAAAGCAAACCATGTGATTATCTGAGAACAGCACCCAGCAGACAAATCATTACAAACAGTTAGCAGCCAAGAAGAGGAGTAACAAAAGTCAGAATAGCTATAAAATGTATCACTTACCTTTGTTGATCTTCATATGATTGCACTCCCAAGACTGCATGTTACACAATAAATGTTCGTTTTGTTCGATACAGTCCCTTTTTATATTCAAAAACCTCAGTTTTGTTGGTGCCATTTTTTTCAGTAATCCATTGGAACAAAGCGCGGTCACAACAGACAGACGAAAAATCTAAAAATTACCATAAAAGTCCGTAGAAACATGTCAAACGATGTTTTTAATCATCCTCAGGTTGTTTTTGTCATAAATAATCGATCATATTTCAACCGGACAATAGCTTTGTCAATAGAAAAGGAAAAACAAGAAAGGCACGGTCCCGGTCACGTGCAGGACTTATGTCTGGAAATTTCCACTGTCCTCTCATTGAAAGTGGTGTTTCTCCCTCATTTTTCAGCGGAAAAGCCTGAAACAATGCCTAAAGACTGGCCACATGTAGTGGAAGCCATAGGGATTGTGAACTGCGTCTTAAGTCTTTGTATGGTGGATAGGCTTTCAATGGAATAACAGGCATTTCAAAATAATAGCACTTCCTGGATTGATTTTCCTCAGGTATACGCCTGCCATATCAGTTCTGTTATACTCACAGACATTGTTTTAACAGTTCTGGAAACTGTAGAGTGTTTTCTATCCAATTCTACCAATGATATGAATATCCTAGCTTCTGGACCAGAGTAGCAGGCAGTTTACTTTGGGCACGCTTTTCATCCAAAATTCCAAATGCTGCCCCCTACCCTAGTGAGGTTAATAAATATGAGCACCCTAAAACTACCCTTCAACACACAGCGTCATCAGCGACCAGCACCACCACACTAATGCCTTATCTGCTCACAGTAGGTATCATCATTGAGGACGATGGCTGCAAGGCGTGGCAGTATAAGCAGCCAGACAAACAGGCTGAGCTAAGCTAGCATTGTTATTCATCACTGAGGTGAGGTGAGATGAGATATGTAGAAATGAACATGGCAGCCGTGAAAGGCAGGAGTAACACTAGCAGGGTGCCCAGGGGGACACAGGAATATTTTGTTCTAGGAAACGGGGAGAGAGAGGAGGAAGAGGAGGAGGGAGGAAGGTTTAAAGTCTTACTCTGTGCTGTCATAAGGAAAGGGAGGGGAGAGAAGAGAAGAGGGAAAGAGAAGGTTTAAAAGCCTATTCTGAGAGAGGCAAGAGGGAGGGACACGGGGGGAGAAGGGTCCATATCAGGGGATATGTTTAGATGACACGTTTTGATATTCTAGAGAATACAGACCATTTCCAATGCATGTTTAGACTTTTGTGGATTTGCACCATATCCTGATAAATTCTGAATCAAGATGTGTCTTTTAGACATACAGTATATGATATTGGGAATGCTCCGAATATTACATATCGACATTTCCAGTGACAGGAAATTGACTCATTCAATATCCTGAGATATGAGACACCCTATTTTCTCTCTTCATGTTGACAAATACTGACTATGTACGGTACATTTGGAAATTATTCAAACCTTTGACTTTTTCAAAAAAAAATTATGTTACAGCCTTAAAATTGATTAAATTGTTTTTTTCGTCATCAATCTACACACAATAACCCATAATGACCAAGCAAAAACAGGTTTTTAGAAATTTTTGCAAATGTGTTACAAATAAAAAACTGAAATAACACATTTACATAAGTATTCAGACCCTTTACTCAGTAATTTCTTGAAGCACCTTTGGCAGCAATTACAGCCTCAAGTTTTCTTGGGTATGACGCTACAAGCTTAGCACACTAGTATTTGTGGAGTTTCTCCCATTCTTCTCTGCACATCCTCTCAAACTCAGTGATGGGGAGCATCGCTGCACAGCTATTTTCAGGTCTCTCCAAAGTGGTTCGATGGGGTTCAAGTCTGGGCTCTGGCTGGGCCACTCTAGGACATTCAGAGACTTGTCCCAAAGCCACTCCTGCGTTGTTTTGACTCTGTGCTTAGGGTTGTTGTCCTGTTGGAAGGTGAACCTTCGCCCCAGTCTGAGGTCCTGAGCAGTCTGGAGCAGGTTTTCATCAAGGAGCTCTCTATATTTTGTTCCGTTCATCTTTCCCTATATCTTGATTAGTCTCAGTTTTGAATCTCACAGTGAAGGGTCTGAATACTTATGTAAAGGTATTTCTGTTTTTTTGTTTGTAATAAATGTGCAAACATTTCTAAAAACCTTTCACTTTGTCATTATGGGGTACTGTGTGTAGATTGATGAGGAAAAACATGAATTTAATACATTTTAGAATAAGGCTGTAACGTAACAAAATGTGGAAAATGTCAAGGGGTCTGAATACTTTCCAAATGCACTGTACAGCACGTATGTGTTTTCTCCCCGCATATTCAAGATATTAAGCTATTTTGATTCCAAATATGCTTCTCTTTTATTTTCTATATATGATGACAAATACTGACAGTATCCCCAAATAATATATTTTCTT
This sequence comes from Salmo trutta, assembly GCF_901001165.1. Lineage (NCBI taxonomy): Eukaryota > Metazoa > Chordata > Actinopteri > Salmoniformes > Salmonidae > Salmo > Salmo trutta. Next base: position 29,103,871 of record NC_042959.1, on the reverse strand, counting down.
AGGACATACAATGCATATGCACTTGACTGAGGTCCATATCAGGATCTTGAGATGCATTTTGATATGCTAAATAAGGACAATTTCTGATGCTTATTTGATTTTTGAGAAAACGCTAAATAATTTAACAAATATTAAATCCATATCATTCTTTTAGACACTTCTGGATAAAGGCACAAGCAAACTGAAGATGCTGCAACCTGGTCTCAGAGCATTTCGTATTATTCTGTATGTAAATCCAATTATTGGTGGCTAACACTAATTTTAGCTAGTTGGCTAATGCTAACATTCGCTAGGTGGCTAATATTATCTAGGCTAGGAGTTAGGAGCTAGGTTACTACTGTCAATGTTTGTCTGTGGAGATTGCATGGCTGTGTGCTTGATTTTATACACCTGTCAGCAACGGGTGTGGCTGAAATAGCCAAATCCACTAATTTGAAGGGGTGTCCACATACTTTTGTATATAAGCAACGTTGGGTACACTAGTGTATACACATACATGCATGCAGTAATAAGCCACTTAAAGTCATACCCTCATTCAGGTTTGGGTAGGTTACTTTCTAAATGTAATCTGTTAAAGTTACTAGTTTCCTGTCCAGCAACATACCTTTTGGATTACCCAAACTCAGTAATTGGACTACTTTCTTCTTACATTTAGATTACTTTCTCCTTAAGATGCATTAGAAAATGACAAAAAGGACCCATCAAACGAATTTGGTGTGTCATCATAGTGTTCTCTGAATTGTGGTCAGACTCGTTCAGGTGAAACATATTTAAATGTGCACCTCTTTTCAACACTGAATTGAATGTCATTTAGAAAAAATAAAGATGTCGTAATGTTTTTTTTCCCCCGCAAACATCCTTTCTGAATTTAAATGTAATCCAAGAAGTAATCATCTAGTATCTGTAGACTGATTACAATATTTTAGCTGGTATCGTTACTGATCACATTTTTTTGGGGGGGGGGATAATCAGATTACATGTAACTGCTCCCCAACGCTGCTCTCGCTGTCTGTGAACATATTGTGAACGTCCGTGAGACATTATAATAAGTGGTGTTGTAAATGCCGACACACATAAGTTGAACAGCGACAGCTTCGTTTAGACCTGTCTGCCGCCTGCTTTGTTCTGGTTGAGCTAGCTGCTTGATTCTTTATCTCGCTGCTGCATGGGTCTCCCGATGCAGATTCAACAACAATTTAAAAAAAGTAATTATGGTGACTTAATGCGATATGAGCATCTGTGCGCTTCACTAAGCACTGTCTACTCACAAACACACACACACACACACACACAAAAACACACATACACAACACACACACACATTCAGGATATTTCAATGCAGATGAGCTTTGTGATTTAGATAAATTGACTGAAAACCCACACTAACACAGTTAAATTAACAGTATTGCACTTTTCATGTAGCCTACTTTTGGCCAGCTAATAGCCTAACCACTGATCAAACAAAATTATGAACTAAACATTCAAATCCTTTTGCTGCAGGATTCATTTGCTGTGACAATATAGGTCATATTAAGATCCTACATCTGTACACACACACACAAATACACACACACACACAGTCACATACACACACACACACACACACACACACACACAGAGAGACACACACGCAGACAATCACACACGTATCTGCTTATAGGCTGAGTCAGAGGAAGATTAGAGATAAATCAAAATGAAAAAACTAAGTGGCGGCATCAACAAAGCTGTGTGAAACACTCTGCACAAAACAGTTTTTCTTTAATAGAGCTTGCCCGCCTATGATTACATACATTAAAGCAAATCAGTGGCAACAAATAGCGGGTGTAAAAGCATGTTAAGTAGAAAAACCCTCACAAAGGGAGAGAAAGCTTGTGGAGAAACTGGTCTAGAGGTGACGTCATTTGGTTTACATTGACTGATGTTCTTCCTCATAACCCCAGCTCTCCACTACCTGGCTTCTGACTCATTGCCAGAGGATTAGTTTGTTTCTCTCCTCAGTAAATGAGAGAGGACCTGCTGAGGCCTCCTGTCTCAAGGCTTTAGACCAACCCTGGTCTCTCTGCACTAACCAGCTGTCTCAATAAATCTCCACTGAGGCTCTCCTCCGTCCTCGTCCCAAACTACTCTTACCTCCCTCCCTTCTCCCTCCTTCCTTCCTCCCTCCCTCCCTCCATTTTCTTCCCTCTTCCCTCCTTCATTCCTCCCTCTTCCCTCCCCTTATTCCTCTCTCCCTCATTCCCTCCCTCTTCCTCCATCTTCCTTCCTCCTCCCTCCTGCTCCTCCTCCTCACTCCCTCTTCCCTCCTCCTCCCTCCTCCCTCCCTATTCCCTCTTTCTCCTCCCTCCTCTCTCCTCCCTCTCTCTTCCCTCCTCCTCCTCCATCCCCACTGATCATTAATATTCAGAGTGGGACAGGGCAGGACAACATATTCCCCTGCTGGGAGGAGGAGAGGAGAGGTGCACACTATCCCTCCAGCTCACCACTAGTCCAGAGCGGCAACACAGAGGTCTCCAAAGTCTGGATTTGTGCATGCTTAGGGAAGTAACGGACCCAGAACAGTGTTTGGTGAACGTGAGGGAATAAGATGAGGGAGTGGGTGTTGGAATTGTGTGGATGGGGATGGTTTTAGGTTGGCTAAGTCAGTGTGGAGCTAGAGAGCTTTGACAGAGCTTACAAAGCAGTACAATATATGTGTGTTGTCTGTTCCCATTGAGGGTTCCCATACCTGTGGCTAAGAGCGGCAGGATGAGGTTTGATCTATTTATTTATTTTGATTTATTCATTGTGGTTAGCAGCGGGAGTAATGGGGAAATGTGCAATCAAAAGGATGAGCCTGCCTGAGGTATGTCTGTTCTCACTGTGATATCACCCCCTGCTCTCTTTCCCTCTCTCCCTCCGTATCACTCTCTCTCCCTACTCCTCTCTCTTTCTCTCTCTTTCCCTCTCTCTTCCTCTCTCTCTCCCCCTCGTTCTCCCTTACACTATCCCTCCCCTCCTCTCGCTCCCTCTTTCTCCCAACCTACCTCCCTCTCCCTCCATCTCTTTCTCTCTCTGACTGAGTGATGCTATCTCTTGCTGTGCTCTACACCTGTTGTTGTTTCATTTTGCCACTGACATCTGTGACACATTTCTGCACAGTGCGTTTAGCTTGGGAGGAAGAAAGGGGAATTAGTCCTGCATCACAGAGAGATCAAACAATGAGACCTGTATTAATTTCACAAGATCTGGCACTGGACCCCACGACACTCACACAGCCTGCCAACTGCACACATGGAGTCCAGCAATTAACTAAGACCTCTGGACTGACTGCCCTGTGTGTGTGTGTGTGTGTGTGTGTGTGTGTGTGTGTGTGTGTGTGTGTGTGTGTGTGTGTGTGTGTGTGTGTAACCAAACCTCTCTTTCTCTCTGTCCCTTTCACTCTCAGATTCATTTACAGTATACATCTCTCCTCATCCCTCTCTTTTTCACCACTTCCCATTTCAACCGACCCATTCTTCCCTCCCTGCCTTCTCCTCTCTTTCTCTCTCTATCTCCATCCCTACCTTCTCTTTACTCACTATGTTTCTGTGGAAGGCATCTGTCCTGCCATGGTTGTGTGCTGAATATGATTTCAGAGGCTCCTTTGAAAGTGTGAGTTTTATTAGACTTTGATATGTTCCCTGGGCTCCAGCGTGGCCCTAGCCAAACTCTCCCCAGATCTGAGCTGCCGAAGGCAGGCTTTGAAGTGACTCCTCCCCCCCCCCCTCTCCTCCACCCTGCCCTCTCTCTCTCTCTCTCTCTGCACTGCTAACCCACAAAACACTGAATGGTAATGTGAACACTCCTGCCACTTCCAATATCCCTTCTCCTCACTGGAGACAGTCTAGAGAAGGAGAGAGAGATAGGAGGGGGGAGAGAGAGAGGTAGGAGGGGAAGAAGGAGAGAGCAATAGGAGGGGGGAGAGAGAGGTAGGAGGGGGGAGAGAGAGAGGTAGGAGGGGAAGAAGGAGAGAGAGATAGGAGGGGGAGAAACAGAGAGAGAGAGAGAGAGAGAGAGAGAGAGAGAAGGGTGTGAGGGACACATACTACAGTACTCATACTATGTTCTAAATGTCTTCATGGTTGGTTTGTTTATGTCATATTGGGTTTTACTATGAGTGATGATATTATATCTCTGAAGTAGCTTGTTCATTTCATACTGTATAGCTTTAAGGGCTCTGTCACTACACACAAGAGGAACGTATTGTTCAAGTCATGTACTTCATGTCAGTGGCTCAACGTCAAATAAAACAATATTCAATAGTAAACATTTGGGTGATATTCCCATAAATAACATAATCAACACTTGTGAAATTAATGTAATCTAACTGTATAGTGTTTATACTACCACTGTAGGCTTTGATAGACATTGAAGGGTACACAGAGGGACAGTAACAGGGTTCTCAGAAGTCGTACATGTCATTTTTATTGGTGTTTTGTTTGCGGTTAGAGTTAGTTCCCTCTCCACCAATACCTTTAGATTTGTGGCTACCGGAATTATCAGCCTCACAACATTGCCCTGTGCGCGACCCACACGCACACACTCTCTCTCTCACACACACACACTCTCTCTCACACACACCAGACATGAAATACTGTATGTATTAGCAAGTTTGTGTGTGTGCGCGCGTGTGCATGTGCATATTAGTCAGTCTGCTGTCGTCTCCAGTGGAGCCTGGTTCGCATCTGTCAGAGACTATATCAGTGATGGACCGCTAAGACAGCGTCCTCTGTGTCATCTCTACAGAATAGGATCATTTATTTAATAGGAGCCCTACTAGTTCTGCTCTACTTCACTCCACTTCTCTTCACACCATTTTGATTAGCATCATTATGGTCAACTCACTGCAGCTTTCATCACGTACAGTAGACGTATATGTATATTTAGTGTGTTATTCAAAGGACCAGTCATGGGTTCAACCAGTATTTGTTTTCTTTCGAATACTTTAGCTGCGCTTAATTGAGCTTGTCTGGCTCAATGTGCCAGACAAGCTCAAAAGTGCCACCCATCTGGGACTCCAGTGTAATCGAGTTCTCAAAGTATTTCAGTGAAGACAAGTACTATTTGAACCCAGGTCTGAGAAGCACCCTGCCTTTCTGTGCGTGTGTGCCTCCCAGGCCTGTCTGTGTGTGATTGCCTGTGTGAATGCTTAAACACAGCCATCACTCCGCTGTGTACCTTTAGGTGGACAGTCCCTTTTTATCATATTGATGGATGGATTGAGCCTCCACCACTTTGGGCCCAGCAGTCTCACCACCCCTGATTTATTTGGACTTTATACCTCATTTCAAAATCCCGTTGACGCTACATAACTTCAATATGTAACCAATTTTCAGGCGGGAAATTCCACGCACAATTACCCTTCGCTATTTCAAGTGAATTTCTGCACCCTGAAAATCGTGGCACCATACATATGGAAAAGGATTAACGTCAATCTGTTCTTTGACCTACATTCTGTCTTATTCTCAAGAATTTATTCACTTTACATTTTCTTGTTTAGATATTTGCACCAATTTCACAATTATGTACTGTGCTAGTGATGAGTGTAGTGTGTGTGTTAAAATGTATTGTATCAGTGTGTATTTGTGTCTGATTACATCAGGGATGTTGTCATGGGGGGTAGAGTAGAGGGAGAGAGACAGTGGCTGTGGTAGTTCTATGCTCTAACAGCAGAGTGGGAGCATGATCATGAGGCTCACCTAAGGCAGCTATTAACAAACGTAGATGTTAACAGAAACATTCATGTTTTTAAGGCTGAAAACATTGGATCGAATTAACTGTGTAATGCTTCACACTCTGGGTTCTCTCTCTACCGTTCTCTTCTCTAACCCACAAGGCTCTTCTTCTCTAACCCATCAGGCTCTTCTTCTCTTACCCATCAGGTTCTTCTTCTCTAACCCATCAGGCTCTTCTTCTCTTACCCATCAGGCTCTTCTCTAACCCATCAGGCTCTTCTTCTCTTACCCATCAGGCTCTTCTTCTCTAACCCATCAGGCTCTTTTTCTCTTCTCTACCCCATCAGTCTCTTCTTCTCTAAACCATCATGCTCTTCTTCTCTAACGCATCAGGCTCTTCTTCTTGTCTCTACCCCATCAGTCTCTTCTTCTCTAACCCATCAGGCTCTTCTTCACTAACCCATCAGGCTCTTCTTCTCTTCTCTAACCCATTAGGCACTTCTTCTCTAAACCATCATGCTGTTCATCTCTTCTCTAACCCATCAGGCTCTTCTTCTCTACTCTAACCCATCAGGCTCTTCTTCTCTTCTCTAACCCATCAGTCTCTTCTTCTCTACCCCATCAGTCTCTTCTTCTTTAACCCGTCAGTCTCTTCTTCTCTAACCCATCAGGCACTTCTTCTCTAACCCATCAGGCTCTTCATCTCTTCTCTAACCCATCAGGCTCTTCATCTCTTCTCTAACCCATCAGGCTCTTCTTCTCTACTCTAACCCATCAGGCTCTTCTTCTCTTCTCTAACCCATCAGTCTCTTCTTCTCTACCCCATCAGTCTCTTCTTCTCTAACCCATCAGGCACTTCTCTAACCCATCAGGCTCTTCATCTCTTCTCTAACCCTTCAGGCTCTTCTTCCATAACCTATCAGTCAATTCTTCTCTAATTCATCAGGCCCTCTTCTCTTCTAAAACACATCAGGCACGTCTCTCAAACCCATCAGGCTTTCTTCTCTTCTCAAACCCATTAGGCTCTTCTTTTCTCTAATACATCAGTCTATTCTTCTCTAACCCATCAGTCTATTCTTCCCTAACTCATCAGGCTCTTCTTCTCTAACCCGCCAGGCTCTACTTCTCTAACCCATCACGTGCTTCGTCTCTTCTCTAACACATCAGGCCCTTCTTCTCTAACCTATCAGTCTATTCTTCTCTAACCCATCATGCTCTTCTTCTCTTCTTGAACCCATCATGCCCTTCTTTTCTTCTCTAACCCGTCAGGATTTTCTAATTTTCTCTAACCCAGCAGGCTCTTCTATTCTTCTCGAACCCGTCAGGCCCTTTTTCTCTTCTCTTACCCATCAGGCTCTTCTTCTTTTCTCTAACCCATCAGGCTCTTTTTCTCTTCTCTAACCTATCAGGCTCTTCTTCTCTTCTCTAACCCATCAGGCACTTCTCTCTAAGCAATCAGGCACTTCTTCTCTTACCCATCAGGCTCTTCTTCTCTTCTCTAAGCTATCAGGCTCTTCTTCTCTTCTCTAATCCATCAGCGCTTTCGTCTCTTCTCTAACCCATCAGGCACTTCTCTCTAAGCAATCAGGCTTTTCTTCTCTAACCCATCAGTCTCTTTTTCTCTTCTCTGACACATCAGGTTCTTCTTTTCTCTAACACATCAGTCTATTCTTCTCTAGCTCATCAGGCTCTTCTTCTCTAACCCATCAGGCTCTACTTCTCTAACCCATCATGCTCTTCTTCCCTTCTCTAACCCATGATGCACTTCTTCTCTTCTCGAACCCGTCAGGATCTTCTTCTTTTCTCTAACACATCAGGCTCTTCTTCTCTTACCCATCAGGCTCTTCTTCTTTCCTCTAACCCATCAGGCTCTTCTTCTCTTCCCTAACCTATCAAACTCTTCTTCTCTTGTCTAACCCATCAGGGTCTTCGTCTCTTCTCTAACCCATCAGGCACTTATCTCTACGCAATCAGGCTTTTCTGCTATAACCCATCATGCTCTTCTTCTCTTCTCTAACCCGTGATTTTCTTCTTTTCTCTAACCCATCAGGCTCTTCTATTCTTCTCGAACCCGTCAGGCCCTTTTTCTCTTCTCTAACCCATCAGGCGCTTCTTCTCTTACTCATCAGGCTCTTCTTTTTTCTCTAACCCATCCGGCTCTTCTTCTCTTCTCTAACCTATCAGGCTCTTCTTCTCTTCTCTAACTCATCAGGGCCTTTGTCTCTTCTCTAACCCATCAGGCACTTCTCTCTAAGCAATCAGGCTCTTCTTCTCTTACCCATCAGTCTCTTCTTCTCTTCTTTAACTCATCATGCACTTCTTCTCTTCTCTAACCCGTCAGGATCTTCTTCTCTTCTCTAACCCATCAGGCACTTCTCTCTAAGCAATCAGGCTTTTCTTCTCTAACCCATCAGTCTCTTTTTCTCTTCTCTGACACATCAGGTTCTTCTTTTCTCTAACACATCAGTCTATTCTTCTCTAGCTCATCAGGCTCTTCTTCTCTAACCCATCAGGCTCTACTTCTCTAACCCATCATGCTCTTCCCTTCTCTAACCCATGATGCACTTCTTCTCTTCTCGAACCCGTCAGGATCTTTTTCTTTTCTCTAACACATCAGGCTCTTCTTCTCTTACCCATCAGGCTCTTCTTCTTTCCTCTAACCCATCAGGCTCTTCTTCTCTTCCCTAACCTATCAAACTCTTCTTCTCTTCTCTAACCCATCAGGGTCTTCGTCTCTTCTCTAACCCATCAGGCACTTATCTCTACGCAATCAGGCTTTTCTTCTATAACCCATCATGCTCTTCTTCTCTTCTCTAACCCGTGATTTTCTTCTTTTCTCTAACCCATCAGGCTCTTCTATTCTTCTCGAACCCGTCAGGCCCTTTTTCTCTTCTCTAACCCATCAGGCTCTTCTTCTCTTACTCATCAGGCTCTTCTTTTTTCTCTAACCCATCCGGCTCTTCTTCTCTTCTCTAACCTATCAGGCTCTTCTTCTCTTCTCTAACTCATCAGGACCTTTGTCTCTTCTCTAACCCATCAGGCACTTCTCTCTAAGCAATCAGGCTCTTCTTCTCTTACCCATCAGTCTCTTCTTCTCTTCTTTAACTCATCATGCACTTCTTCTCTAACCCGTCAGGATCTTCTTCTCTTCTCTAACCCATCAGGCACTTCTCTCTAAGCAATCAGGCTTTTCTTCTCTAACCCGTCAGGCCCTTTTTCTCTTCTCTAACCCATCCGGCTCTTCTTCTCTTCTCTAACCCATCAGGGCCTTCGTCTCTTCTCTAACCCATCAGGCACTTCTCTCTAAGCAATCAGGCTGTTCTTCTCTTACCCATCAGTCTCTTCTTCTCTTCTCTAACCCGTCAGGATCTTCTTCTTTTCTATAACCCATCAGGCTCTTCTATTCTTCTCGAACCCGTCAGGCCCTTTTTCTCTTCTCTAATTCTCTAACACATCAGGCTCTTCTTCTCTTACCCATCAGGCTCTTCTTCTCTTCTCTAACCCATCAGGGCCCTTGTCTCTTCTCTAACCCATCAGGCACTTTTCTCTAAGCAATCAGGCTCTTCTTCTCTTACCCATCAGGATCTTCTTCTTTTCTATAACCCATCAGGCTCTTCTATTCTTCTCGAACCCGTCAGGCCCTTTTTCTCTTCTCTAACCCATCCGGCTCTTCTTCTCTTCTCTAACCCATCAGGGCCTTCGTCTCTTCTCTAACCCATCAGGCACTTCTCTCTAAGCAATCAGGCTGTTCTTCTCTTACCCATCAGTCTCTTCTTCTCTTCTCTAACCCGTCAGGATCTTCTTCTTTTCTATAACCCATCAGGCTCTTCTATTCTTCTCGAACCCGTCAGGCCCTTTTTCTCTTCTCTAATTCTCTAACACATCAGGCTCTTCTTCTCTTACCCATCAGGCTCTTCTTCTCTTCTCTAACCCATCAGGGCCCTTGTCTCTTCTCTAACCCATCAGGCACTTTTCTCTAAGCAATCAGGCTCTTCTTCTCTTACCCATCAGGATCTTCTTCTTTTCTATAACCCATCAGGCTCTTCTATTCTTCTCGAACACGTCAGGCCCTTTTTCTCTTCTCTAACACACCAGGCTCTTCTTCTATTACCCACCAGGCTCTTCTTCTTTTCTCTAAGCAATCAGGCTCTTCTTCTCTTACCCATCAGGATCTTCTTCTTTTCTATAACCCATCAGGCTCTTCTATTCTTCTCGAACCAGTCAGGCCCTTTTTCTCTTCTCTAACACACCAGGCTCTTCTTCTCTTACCCATCATGCTCTTCTTCTCTTCTCTAACCCATCAGTCTATTCTTCTCTAACTCATCAGGCTCTTCTTCTCTAATCCATCAGGCTCTTCTTCTCTTCTCTAACCATCATGCACTTCTTCTCTTCTCTAACCATCATGCTTTTCATCTTTTCTCTAACCCTTCAGACTCTAATTCTCTGCTCTAACCGATCAGGCCCTCTTCTTTTCTAAAACCCATCAGGCACTTCTCTCTAACCGTTCATGCTCTTCTTCTCTTACCCATCAGGCTCTTTTTCTTCTTTTCTCTAACCCATCAGGGTCTTCGTCTCTTCTCTACCCTATCAGGCTCTTCTTCTCTTCTCTAACCCATCAGGGCCTTCGTTTCTTCTCTAACCCATCAGGCTCTTCTTCTCTTCTCTAACCCATCAGGGCCTTCGTTTCTTCTCTAACCCATCAGGCTCTTCTTCTCTTCTCTAACCCATCAGGCTCTTCTTCTCTTCTCTAACCCATCAGGGCCTTCGTTTCTTCTCTAACCCATCAGGCTCTTCTTCTCTTCTCTAACCCATCAGGCTCTTCTTCTCTTCTCTAACCCATCAGGCTCTTCTTCTCTCCACTGCTCATGGAATGTTAGTGTCTGTTTTACTGATCCTCTTGTTAGAGTATAGTCTATGGTCTAGATTCACTCAGACCAAATGGATGAGGCTAATCCATGTCACAACTAAAATACATATTCTGAGTCACCACTTTCCTAAAAATCATTCATTGTAAAACATTAACAAGTAATTTCATAATAACCCAACAAAAACAAAGACCACTCACCTGGCACAGGCATCAATTCAATGTCTATTCCACATTGGTTCAATGTAATTTCATTGAAATTCAACCAGTGTGTGCCTAGTGGACAGCTACATTCTACTTTGGTCCTTTGGCAACAAAAAGGCAACACAAAAACCATGTAGATCCCCAAGTTGTCTTTAAAACATTGCTGTGTGTGCTGTAAGCTCAGTAGTTGTACTGTATAGCCCTGGACCAAAATATATATTTCTTCCTGCCCACTGGTGAGCTACGAGACTGAGGGATGGCATCCTGACTGAGACATTATGTTCAGCCTATTGCCCTCCAGACCTTTGTCTGGTATCTTTCTGTCTGCTATCTCTCTGTCTGCTACCCCTCTGTCTGCTACCTCTCTGTCTGTTACTTCTCTCTGTCTGCTACCTCTCTCTGTCTGTTACTTCTCTGTCTGTTACCTCTCTGTCAGTTACCTCTCTGTCTGCTACCCCTCTGTATGCTACCTCGCTCTGTCTGCTACCTCGCTCTGTCTGCTACCTCTCTGTCTGTTACTTCTCTCTGCTACCTCTCTTTGTCTGTTACCTCTCTGTCTGTTACTTCTCTGTCTGTTACTTCTCTGTCTGTTACCTCTCTGTCAGTTACCTCTCTGTCAGTTAAATCTCACTGTCAGTTACCTCTCTCTGTCAGTTACCTCTCTCTGTCTGTCACCTCTGTCTGATACTTCTCTCTGTCTGTTACTTCTGTCTGTCACCTCTCACTGTCTGTCACCTCCCACTGTCTGTCACCTCTCTCTGTCTGTTACTTCTCTCTGTCTGTTACTTCTCTCTGTCTGTTACCTCTCTCTGTCTGTTACCTCTCTGTCTGTTACCTCTCTGTCTGTTACTTCTCTCTGTCTGTTACTTCTCTCTGTCTGTTACCTCTCTCTGTCTGTCACCTCTCTCTGTCTGTTACCTCTCTCTGTCTGTTACCTCTCTGTCAGTTACCGCTCTGTCTGTTACTTCTCTCTGTCTGTTACCTCTGTCTGATACTTCTCTCTGTCTGTTACCTCTCTCTGTCTGTCACCTCTCTCTGTCTGTTACCTCTCTGTCTGTTACCTCTGTCTGATACTTCTCTCTGTCTGTTACCTCTCTCTGTCTGTTACCTCTCTCTGTCTGTTACTTCTCTCTGTCTGTTACCTCTCTCTGTCTGTTACCTCTCTGTCAGTTACCTCTCTCTGTCTGTTACCTCTCTGTCTGTTACCTCTGTCTGATACTTCTCTCTGTCTGTTACCTCTCTCTGTCTGTCACCTCTCTCTGTCTGTTACCTCTCTGTCTGTTACCTCTGTCTGATACTTCTCTCTGTCAGTTACCTCTCTCTGTCTGTCACCTCTCTCTGTCTGTTACCTCTCTCTGTCTGTTACCTCTCTGTCTGTTACCTCTGTCTGATACTTCTCTCTGTCTGTTACCTCTCTCTGTCTGTCACCTCTCTCTGTCTGTTACCTCTCTCTGTCTGTTACCTCTCTCTGTCTGTCACCTCTCTCTGTCTGTTACCTCTCACTGTCTGTTACCTCTCTCTGTCTGTTACCTCTCTCTGTATGTCACCTCTCTCTGTCTGTTACCTCACTGTCTGTTACCTCTGTCTGATACTTCTCTCTGTCAGTTACCTCTCTGTCTGTCACCTCTCTCTGTCTGTCACCTCTCTCTGTCTGTTACCTCTCTGTCTGTTACTTCTCTCTGTCTGTTACTTCTCTCTGTCTGTTACCTCTCTCTGTCTGTTACCTCTCTGTCTGTTACCTCTCTGTCTGTTACTTCTCTCTGTCTGTTACCTCTCTCTGTCTGTTACCTCTCTGTCTGTTACCTCTCTCTGTCTGTTACTTCTCTCTGTCTGTTACTTCTCTCTGTCTGTTACCTCTCTCTGTCTGTTACCTCTCTGTCTGTTACCTCTCTGTCTGTTACTTCTCTCTGTCTGTTACTTCTCTCTGTCTGTTACCTCTCTCTGTCTGTCACCTCTCTCTGTCTGTTACCTCTCTCTGTCTGTTACTTCTCTCTGTCTGTTACCTCTCTCTGTCTGTCACCTCTCTCTGTCTGTTACCTCTCTCTGTCTGTTACCTCTCTGTCTGTTACCTCTGTCTGATACTTCTCTCTGTCTGTTACCTCTCTCTGTCTGTCACCTCTCTCTGTCTGTCACCTCTCTCTGTCTGTCACCTCTCACTGTCTGTTACCTCTCTCTGTCTGTTACCTCTCTGTCTGTTACCTCTCTGTCTGTTACTTCTCTCTGTCTGTTACCTCTCTCTGTCTGTTACCTCTCTGTCTGTTACCTCTCTCTGTCTGTTACTTCTCTCTGTCTGTTACTTCTCTCTGTCTGTTACCTCTCACTGTCTGTTACTTCTCTCTGTCTGTTACTTCTCTCTGTCTGTTACCTCTCTCTGTCTGTTACCTCTCTGTCTGTTACCTCTCTGTCTGTTACTTCTCTCTGTCTGTTACTTCTCTCTGTCTGTTACCTCTCTCTGTCTGTCACCTCTCTCTGTCTGTTACCTCTCTCTGTCTGTTACCTCTGTCCGATAAGCTGTTCTGATGCTTTGAAAAACCCACTCATCCTTTAATGTTTATGACCCCCATAAAGAGGCTGCTCAGACACTACAGCCTACAGATTCAGCACCCAGACACCCACTGACAGACTGGCAGACAGACAGAGAGACAGAGTAAGCACATTTATGGTTATTGTTATTATCTGCTCTGGCTGTCTTTGTAGTCTCAGGTTTAATAGACGTTAATGAGCAGAGGGGTTGTTTTTGTTTGACACACAGCATATCAAGAATAATGTCTGCTTATCTCCATAATTAATCTTACCCGAGACTTCTCCCTTCCTCCCTCGTAAATAAAGTTTCTTCCACTCCATCAGTCGCTTGTGGGGACCTTGATTATTATGTACGTCCACAGGTGAGTCTCTCCTGTCTCCGTTGTCAGATGAGGCTGACGCCTTCGCCGTCATTACCCAGCCACCTGGATTCCTTTCTTCTCCCAGTCTGATGGACGGACGGGGCACTGAGAGACATCACCGCCGTAGATAAGACTCTGAATGCAATTCAAGATTGAAATTAATCACCCTGCCAACACGTAATCTCAGACTCAATGCATTTCTAATCCCAAACAATTATGACAAAGACACTCTGTATTCAAGTCTTCTACCCATCGTTGGGGCAACATCATCAGGACGATGTCTGCATAATTGTGTCTCACGGGTGGTTGGGATGTTGGGCTAAATTATGAATTATAGAACATAGATTATGAAAATGTGTCTGATTTTAGGTAAATGTCCAGAGGCTTTGTTACATTTTTGACAGTTTTAACTCCGTCAGTTAATTGGAAAAGGACAGGGGACAGACGGTCTGAAACACACAGCCTGGTTTCACATTTTCCCTCACAGACAAATTCACCAGTTGACCTTTCCATGAATCAAATAAAAGAGAGAGGAGGGGAAGTGAGAGTCTGGGTTTTAATTTGAGCATTAATTTCCTCTGGTCCCTGTCCCAGAGATATAAACGACCACCCAGGAATGTGTCCATTTTGGCCCTGTTGAATATTCTCTCCTGAGAGTCGGCCATCTTGGCTCGACCAGTTGCTCCTGTGGCCAGCCTCAGTCCCATTGCCCAGTTGGAGTCCTGTGGCGTGTGACAGACTGTGGAGACTAATGGGAGGGCAGGGGGAGCCAGAAGGGAGCCAGGGCTCAGATGACCGCACGGGGAGGCCTGAGGCCCAGAGCAGCTTTGCAGAGCTGGAGGGTAGGAGACATGTTATGAGCTGGGGGACCAGACAGCCTCAGGCCAGGATACTGCAGGCATGGACATGGTCAGGATAAACAGACCAAAACATTTGACTCTCTGCCCAAAGCACTTCTGGGCTCTGTTCACTTATACTCACTTATACTTATACTCTCCTGTTCTTTTCTCCCGTCTCGTCCTTAATTCTATCCTCACTTCACCTCTTCTCTTCCATCCCTTCTCCTCTCCAGGGGTTGGCTAATGTCTAAAGTCAAAGGAGGCCGAGGGAAGTGAGGGGGGCAAGGGAGGCTGTCCAGCCCAGTTTGGGCTGTATCCTGGTGGTGCATTTGGTCAGACAGTCGGCCTGTCCGGCCTAGTTTGAGCTGCATCTGGGTGGGTATTTGGTCTGACAGTTGGCTGGCCGGCCCTACAGGTGTGGAGCCACCTGTTGGCTGTAGAGGAAGCCTGGGAGAGAGCAGTGCTGCTGGGCATCAGGCCCAGTGTTGAAGTTAACAGGCTGGAGCTGTCTACTGAAGGTCTGGGCTGTACCCACTGGTCAACCAACAGCTGTCTGACTCTGTATCTACCTACCTGTTTGTTAAAGGACAGACAGAGCCAAGATCCACATCTATTTTTCATACTGGTGAGAAGAATGAGGCGGTTTTCAGATGCTTGTACTGTATTCATGTAATATTTACATGGTTGCTTGCCGATGGGGGGGAATGTATCTTTAAGCATTTCCATTTGTCTGTGGCTGCAGTCCATCACGGTGTCTTTTTTCACTATCTCTTTGCCTCACAGCATTGGTTCAGGTTGGCACACAATAAGGATTTAAGCTGTCTGTGTGTTAGAAAACAATTAGAAACCAATTAGCCATCAATTAGAAAAGAGTTTCTCAAATGCTTCAGGTCAATAACATCACAGAGCGATGGAGAGAAAGGGAGAGTGAGTGAGTGAGTAAGTGAGACATTGTGTTTGAATGTCTCCCTCTCAGCTTTGTTCTCCTTAGTGTTATTAATCATCTAATGCTGGTCCGCAGAGGAAGACGTCCGTCCACACACACACACACACACACGTACACACACACTGACTCACAACAAAGCCACCTGTTCTTCAGAGGAAGCCTTTGTGCAGGTGTTCAAATGTATCTGAAATCAATGGGAGACCAATCACCAGCTCCCGGACACCCACACATAATTGTAGGCATATTTGAAGGGAGCTGGGAGAAACAAAGTCTCACCACATTGCATAGGAAATGCAGGCTGGCTAGGTAGACCCAATGTGTACTTCGGAAATATGTGTATTGACTGTTTATAAGATTAAACAGTGGGAGAGAGAGCAAACTGCATGTTGATCTCAAAGGCCTTTCTTTGTGTGCATAAAGCAATACTTCAAAGGGCTCAGTGTGTGGGGGTGTTATGTTATAGGAGCATGCATGGTTGCTCACGTGTGTGTGTGTGTGTGTGTGTGTGTGTGTGTGTGTGTGTGTGTGTGTGTGTGTGTGTGTGTGTGCGCGCGCGAGCACGCATGTGTGTATCACCTGCTTGCTGTGTCGAGATCTTTGACATTTGATTTATTTTATGGAAACTGTAGCACAGAGAGTCAACACAATGAGACGTTCAACAGCTCTGGAGATGAATGACTCCATTCTTAATGGTTCTACAATTAGATTTTTCTCTCTTTTTTTGGACAAATGAAGTAAAATTGCTCTGAATTCAAACCATTTGGAATTCAATTATTAAGCCTGTCAACTTCCCCTTGGCCTCAGAGCCTAATGAGTGTCTAGCCTATATTTGAATGCATTACTGTGTTGCTGCCCTAGAAGAGAGGAGCTCAGAATAGGCGAGGGTGGGGTGTCAGGGGGGTGGGGGTGGGGGGGGGGGTACGGTTAAAAGCATGCTAATGCACTTCCCTCTTCTTCCTCTGTAGCCCTCCCCTCTTCATTAATATACATATTTAAAAAGAGAACATTATGCAAATCTCCCTGCTCCAGATTAGATTGGAAGCTATGTAATTTGGTCTGAAATATAATTCTGTACACATTATCTCTCCACCTAAGGCAAAACAGTACATTTCGTCTTGGTTTAACCTAATTACATTGCAAACATTAAAACTCCATTTGAGTTGGGAATATTTTTTCTTGGGGATATGATTTTTTTTTCTCAGGGAAATCTGCATGGCTCATGGTGTGAGGACTCATCATAGTTAGACTCTACTATTGGTACAACTGTTTTACAGTGACATATATATATATCTGTATCTCTTTTATAGTAAACCTCATTGGACTGCTCTGTCACTGAAACAGAAATAGTAGATGAATAGTTCTGTGTAGCTCGGTAACCGAGAGATAACGTTTGTCAACCACAACAAACAGACTGAAACTACAGTACACTGTAATCTACCTGATGTAAAAGATTCATGTATTTGACTAAATATGATACCAGTCAGCTCTTCGGATAATGGAATAGATAAACTAAAGGAGGGCCAACGATTTGTCAAATGAGCCGGAGAAAGATATTGAGGTAAAAAAAAAATTAGAAGTCCTTATCCATCATAGGGAGATTGTTCTGCTCTTCCAACTCAAGCAATATGTAGCTGGGATATAGACATCCTGTCGTAGTTTTTCCTGCCTGGGATTTAACATGCTCAAACCCAAACAATGACTCCACTCATCTGCCAAGTGATATTAAATACTCTAATTGCCTGCCTGTCAGTGTCCGCT
Source organism: Salmo trutta (assembly GCF_901001165.1). Classification (NCBI taxonomy): domain Eukaryota; kingdom Metazoa; phylum Chordata; class Actinopteri; order Salmoniformes; family Salmonidae; genus Salmo; species Salmo trutta. Next base: position 29,086,682 of record NC_042959.1, on the reverse strand, counting down.
TCCCTCGCCATTCCCTCGCCCCTTCCTTCCGTTCTCCGCCTGCCATGGGGGAAACGAACACAGGCAGAAAATCCATGAGGAGGTATGAGACGGAGGTATTCTCTCTCAAGCCTGTCAGGTTTTTAAGACCTACCTTTCCTTCCCTTCCCTTTGACAACCAGGGATCCACTGTAGCGTTGTCTCATTTCCTTGTGTCAATGCTGGATTTTTAATAGGGATTTGAGGTGATTTAAGACCTTCTACAGCTTCACGTTTGACCGCTACACTTTCTCTATTTGAGGCCTCCTGGCTAAAGAGATTGGATTTTAGCATTGGGAAATAAGCTTAGCAATGAAAAAAGTGTTGATTTGTGATGATATTTAATCTTGATGACGGTGCTGTGGTGTGATGTACCGCTGTTTTAAAACAATAGAGGAGGTTCAACTGACCCAGAGACTATTAAATCAATCGAGATTTAAACTAGGAGCGGTCCAGCATCGTCCCTCTTTGAATTTGACGAAAACAAGAACACTCAATCATCTAGGCCTGTTGAATAGATAGCTAGGAAGAGTTTTGGATGCTGGGAAACACACGGGTTGTACATGAACAGTATCTATGGCAACTGGAGCCCAGAGTGCATGGTCTCTGTCACAACAGTCCTCCTCAGAGCCTTCTCTGTTTACGCTCAGTCACTTCCCATCAGCCTCTCTGTGGGGGGTTGTGTGAGTTCCTGTTCCGGGGCTGTGTGAGTTCACTCCCACCAGCATTCATCTCACTGTGTTCCTCCTGCTCTGAGAAGCTCTGAGATGCGAGAGAGAGTCAAAGTGGTGTTTGATCTCCATACATGTCCTGTGTTGTCACCTCTACCCTGTTACCACTGTCATCCCCTTCATGAAGCACGGTGAAACAGTGGCATGGACGGCACAGAGACAGACACAATCTCCCAATCCCCGCGCTCACTGTAGGTGTGTCCTACTTTAACACCGTGGCCTGCATGAAATATGCAATAGACCAGGCCATGAATATTTTACGTATCCTTGAAGACCAAATTGCTTTAAAGTTTGGATGGAGACTCTAACATAAAATGAGGGTGTCTTGCGGCAGGCGCCAAGCTGAGATTCACTCCAGGAATGTGATGTTTGAAACAGGCTTGGGTACCGCGTGTATGCTGCTAACAGCTTCTTTTTTTTAAATTAAGGATTTAGAGGTTTAGCCTAAAAGAACGGGTTGGCGTCATGGAAAGGATGTTGTTCGGCCCAGGCTATAATTTATGGGAGATTGAAAGATAATCTCTCCATTTTTGAATACCTAGTCTTTGAAGGGCTGTTGGTCTTTCTCTCTCTCTCTCTCCCTCTCTCCCTCTCTCCCTCTCTCCCTCTCTCCCTCTCTCTCCGCAGCTGTAGTTCACTGATATGTTCCAATTCAAAGTTCCTCACACAGCGTCCTCAGCTGCCCCTCAATCACTGTCAATGTGAACAGTCTGAAGCCACAGCAGTCGCTGCTCCTACACCTTCCCTAGCCAATAGCATGTCCTCCTAACTACATCTACGTTATGAACCCTGTTAGGTCTGTGTCAAGGTTTGACATCAGTCTCTGACTGAGATCTGCTCCTCTGACTCCTCTGATAAAATGATAGACAGTCAAAAGGGAGTCATGGCCTCTCGACAGTGATCTCCTTAGCTTCCCGTATGAGGTCTAGCAGGTTGGGGGGGGGGGTGGGGGGGGGTGGTAGGTGAATAGCGGGTTCTCATATGAAAGGAGAAAGAAAGAAAGATGGAGAAAGGAACTGAGAGGAGAGAGAGCAAGGTAGAGAGAGACAGGAGAGAGAGAGAGAGAGAAGATTGGGAGAGACAGAGAGAGAGAGCAAGAGGGAGAGAGAGAGAGAGATCGGGGGGAGAGGGAGAAAGATGACGGTTAAATCATAGCGATGAATCACCTGCGAGACTTCAAACTCTGTGAAACTATCTGTCTGATAGATGATGGAGATGACGCCTCCATGAGCCCTGTGGGACCTAGACAACCTCGTCTTGTCAGAGTGGCAGACCTTAACGTCAGCCCTGGATTCATCATGATTATTCACCCTGCCATGTGTCTCACTGTACCCAAAAACAAAATGGCCGATAATCACTGTGCCCAGTTAGGCAGAACTTTCTGTCAACAGCGTTGGTTTGAAAATGTAATGGCGCCTAAGGTGCAGTCTTATAAGGGTTCTTCAGCAAAAATAGCACATCACTGACAATATGATATAAAATAGCTGCACTGAAATAAGTTAAGTAGAGCGGTTTTGCAAAATCTTCTCCCTACCTGCTCAATGATATGTTGATCATGTTCCAATATTTTAGTTTTTTCCTTGAAGTGCTTTCTTTTCTGCTATATTCTCTGGACTTTTCACAATAGTCCCTCTCTGGTCTCCCTCCACCGGGTGTACATTAATCCAATGGGGCTTAGTATAATAGGGTGAGTTCCTCAGTGGCCTCACCATCTCAAATACCAGGGAGCAGGGAGGGGACAGGGCCCAGACAGAAGCAGACAGTGGCCTCTGTTCCCCCACATCAGCCTGCAGCATTTCATTCTCTCGTTATTATTACACCAGACAGTCCAGAGCACAGAGACACGCCGGCCTTTTGAAGTTCAACACTAAATCACAGTAGCTCGTCTTCAAAGGGCCCGGCGCTGGCCTCCATCCTCCTCTCTTTTCTGCCCCTGATCAGGTCGCCCCTTTCTCCGTGGTCCGTGATTTCACAGCTTGTGTCACACTGTGTGTCATCGTAATGCAGACCGAAGATACTGTCATTTACACACAGGCTCCAAGGTCGGGTCGTCACCCTCTTTCATACCTTGTCTGTCTCACCTCGTCCTTGGGATTGGTTGGAACTCTCACATTTTTGATGTCACTATATTGTTATAAACAAGCTACCTCAGGCTGAAGGAACTGTTTTATAGGATTGTTCCGTTTTAGTTGTTGTGTTATTGCTTTACTGGACAATAGATTGTGTATTGTATTACTAGGTAGCCGGACTGCTATTTCCATTATACGATCAGTATTGTCCAGCTAAAGTATTTCAAGAAAACATGTCATTGAATATCCTTACGACACACAATTTCACTGCAGTAGCCCACTTTTCTTAAGTATATGCATAAATATTGTCTACTGTTCGTTCAAAGCTCTCTCAGTGTTTTCCCTCGGGATGAACTGTCAGTGAGTGACTGTCGGTCCCAAAGAAGATCTTTCTTTCTCTCTCTTTCTTTCTCTCTCTCTCTCTCTCTCTCACTCTCTCGCTGTCTCTTTCTGTCTCTCTCTGTCTCTCTCTCTCTCTCTCTCTCTCTCTCTGTGTCTCTCTCTCGCTCTGTCTCTCTCGCTCTGTCTCTCTCTCTTTCTCTCTCTTTCTTGGATGGGGGATGAGGACCAGCATCCAAATCTGTCACGGTGCCCACAGTAATGCTGATGCCTGCAGAAATGTTACAGTTTCCCTGTATTGAGGATTTATTGTAATATACTGTCAACACTCCGCTGTTAAATGCGTCCCATAAAAAGTGTTAGGACAGAGGGCCTGTATATAAATGCAATGCACCCTCATGGGAGAAGCTACAAGACCAGTGCTTCTCCGAAAATAATCCTAGTTACCTCGCCATCCACCATCCTCAAACATCTGGGCTTCCCTTAATGGGCTTATTGAATGACATTGTTTTCCACTGACAAATATTGCTTGAATAGTAAAGTGTTTGATTAATGGCGTTGGCTTGTCGTCGCCGCGGTTCCCTAGACAGCGAGGAAAGAATGGATTGATCGAAGAGAAGCCTGCACCGAGACAGAGAAGGGTCAAAGTCATTTTCAGTTTCCCCCCCAGAAAGATTCAACTGCAGCTCCTCTGAGGTTCTTAGATGAGTAGGTACATGATTTATATTAACCCTCTGTTGGTTTGACTGAACACACTCACTGTTGGATCTCTCTGTTGTTAGCCAGTCAGTGTAAGATGATGTGGGGTGGCTAGCGTCTTAACCCGACTAGAACTTGCAGCTGATACACAGCTGGAGTTGGGGGATGGAGGTGTGTGGAGATTGAGTCACCCTAACCCACAGACAATGTAAAGCGCTTTGAGACCTACGGTGAAAACTGTGCCAATAACACAACCCACCATAATCATTATCACTGAATGTATACCATCCCAGCTGGGCAGTGTTGTGGCCGCTGTGGTGCTCCTCAGCAACCAATCACAAAGTAGTAAGGGGGTCTATGTTCGGGGTCTCCCACCCCATTCTAAGTGGGCGGGCCGAGCCGGCAAACATGCAGAGCCCAACAGAATGTAACACCTCCTCAAACCTCACAGGGTTAATTAAGCATCACCTCTCTCCGATTTCCGATTTAGCGGGAGAAGGCTCCGGCCATAAGTCATGTCAAACAGGGGGAGGAGAAGAGGAGAAGAGACACGGCTCCGGTACATGTCCGTATTCTTAATCTTAATTAAACACACCCAGCTCTCTTCTCTAACAGGCACACGCTTCATTTGAACCATCCGCTCTTTGGGATGGAGGAGAGAGAGAGGGATGGAGCGAGAGAGAGGGGCATGGAGAAAGTGCTGCACAGCACATTGTGGGGCTAAATCTATAAAGGGAATCGCTGAGTCGTCGATTAAAGCTGGTTACTGAGGCAGTTTAGGTGCAACCCTGGACATCCTCCCTCTGTTCCAAGGATGAGGGGAAGGAGGGAGGAGAGGAGGTGGAGCAGGAGGGGGTAGGAGTGAGGAAGGTAGGGTTGGGGGGGGCGATAGTTAAAATACAGGTTGCTGCTGGATATTATTTGTCATGTGCAACATATTGCTGAAATCATCACCATGGATACATGATCTGCAATTTCCTTTGGATCCTCAGGCTCGTCTCTCCCTGGGAAAACAAAGAGGATGAACAAAAACTACCTCAAAGCAGCTGCACTTCCTTAAATCCATAACCTGACAAACTAACTTGCAGACTCAATGCTCGGCCATACCTGCTCTAGCCCTGTGTAAATAGCGCCACTCACAGACATACTGACTCTGGAAACACCATGTTGTAATGCAGAAGGAGTCGTCAGTCACAGGGGCCATGACAGGGCCAACTTCTTTCTGTGGGATTTTATGGTAATGTGAACTTTTTGCTGGATCCATACTTGGCAAACATTAGAGGAGTCTTAGGGGAAGACATGGCCCATTCTGTTATTGTGTGTTCTCTCACCCCAAGCGATCGCTCAGGCGGCCACACAGCCCCTACGAACACAGCCCCTCCCGGTTGTTTTCCACTAGTGCTACTGTTGTTTGACATGTGGCCACAACTCCCCTCTATGAGCATCTCAAATATTCAAACACATATTTGCATTTAATAACATTTAAACAGAGAGCATTGGTATTCATATGAATCACGTGTTGGCATTCACAGCACTGCTGTTTGTTTGTGTGGTATGGATGACAAAAATCATCCTCTCTCTCTCTCTCTCTCACACACACACACACACACACACACACAAACTGACCTTCCTTTCTCCTCTGTAAAGTTTTCACAGAATATACATTCCCTGATGGCCAACAACAATAATATGGCCCAACAGAACAAAGCCTTGAAGTGAGCTTTGTATCTTCATAGACAACATTAAACCTAAACCCAATTCAAATCCACTGGCCTTTGTACTGTTTGGAAGTATTAAATCTGAAACACATGAAGAATTCTACTCTACAACACCTTAAAAGAAAGGTCTCTGCAATGCCAGAGCCGTGCCTGAATAATCACGTCAGAATTAATTTGAGATTTGAATGAAGAATAAAGGTGTTGGAGGAGAATATCCTTTTTGGGGGGGACACCCACCCGGGGGAGGGGGAGGGGGGGCGACCCACCCACTTACCCACCAACCCACCCACTCACCCACCCACTTACCCACCTAGGAGCCAATACCCTCCCACCTCCTCTCTCTTCTGGTCAATAGACGAAGCTTCCTAAAAGGCAGTGAGGAAGGTAGATGTAAGGCCTGGTCTGACTGGAGCTAAAGGCCACTGGAATGACATTTCACTGCCACTCCACTGATTCATTGGAAGCACAATAGTCTGCCTTGTTCCCAACCCCTGCTGCTCTCCCTCTATTCATATAAAGGTTGATACATTCTTATAATTCCCTCCTCCAAAATGGCTGCTAGAACACAATGCAATGCCAGGCATTTGGGCTGTTGTTTGCAGGGTAGACATTGTGCTGGCTTGGTTAGCGGTTGGGCTGGCATTCAGCGGAAATACCGCAACAGATTTTGATATTTTAGCTGTAAGAGTGGAGGTGACATTTTCCCTCATGTAGCAGCCAATGGATTTTTAGAGAGAGAGAGCTCACTCACATTCACAGAATCACATCAGTGTAATTATCTTTTTCCTGGGGGAACAATCGTTTCCTAGTGCTGTTTTAGAACACTGAATTCATGAGGTCTTTATAAACATTGTATACAGACACTGCAATGTTTCTTCTCAATCAATAACTGTGTTACTGACAAACAAACCCCTGACTGTCAATTGTATTTTGGCATATTATTATTTCCTTAACATTCCACATCAAACAGCTTCTATCTCCCATCCCAACATACAATGCCTTCGGAAAGAATTCAGATCCCTTGACTTTTTCCACATTTTGTTAGGTTACAGCCTAATTCCAAAATTGATTAAATCGTTTTATTTTCCCTTATCAAGCTACACACAATACCCCTGCAGATCCTCTCAAGCTGTCAGGTTGGATGGGGAGTGTTGCTGCACAGCTATTTTCAGGTCTCTCCAGAGATGTTTGGTCAGGTTCAAGTCAAGGCTCTGGCTGGGCCACTCAAGGACATTCAGAGACTTGTCCTGAAGCCAATCCTGCGTTGTCTTGGCTGTGTGCTTAGGGTCGTTGTTCTATTGGAAGGTGAACCATCGCCCCGGTCTGAGGTCCTGAGCGCTCGGGAGAAGGTTTCATCAAGGATCTCTCTGTACTTTGCTCCGCTCATCTTTGCCTTGATTCTAACTAGTCTCCCATTCCCTGCCGCTGAAAAACATCCCCACAGCATGATGCTGCCACCACCATGCTTTACCGTAGGGATGGTGCCAGGTTTCCTCCGTACATGATGCTTGGCATTCAGGTCAAAGAGTTCAATCTTGGTTTCATCAGACCAGAGAATCTTGTTTCTCATGGTCTGAATGGTCTTTGGGTGCCTTTTGGCAAACTCCAAGTGGGCTGTCATATGCCTTTGACTGAGGAGTGGGTTCCATCTAGCCACTCTACAATAAAGGCCTGCAGAAGGTTCCTTCTGGAAGGTTCTCCCATCTCCACAGAGGACCTCTAGAGCTCTGTCAGAGTGACCATCGGGTTCTTGGTCACCTCCCTGACCAAAGCCTTTCACCCCGACTACTAGGTTTGGCCGGGCAGCCAGCTCTAGAAAGAGTCTTGGGGGTTCCAAACTTCTTCTATTTAAGAATCATTCAGGCCACTGTGTTCTTGCGGACCTTCAATGCTGCAGATATTTTTTGGTACCCTCCCCCAGATCTGTGCCTCGAGGCGATCCTGTTTCGGAGCTCTACGGACAATTCCTTCGAACTCATGGCTTGGTTTTTGCTCTGACATGCACTGTCAACTGTGGGACCTTTTATAGACAGGTGTGTACCTTTCTCAAATCATGTCCAGTCAATTGAATTTACCACAGATGGACTGCAAGTTGTAGAAACATCTCAATGATGCTCAATGGAAACAGGATGCACCTGAGCTCAATTTCGAGGCTCATAGCAAAGGGTCTTAATACTTATGTAAATTAGGTATTTGTGACCGACAGCCTTGATTCAGTCTTATGTAGCAAAATTTGAAATTGTGTTTTTTACATTGGATAAAAGCAGACACAAAGCTACAAAATTGTATATTATACACTGCATTTGAGGAAGAATGGGAAAGTAATTCTGCTTTGTGAGTTGATTAACTTGTAACCTCACTTTTGAGAAAATGGCCTGAATGTTTTGGTACCTACTGGAAAGCTCTCACTTGTCTACACCCATTCAGCATTGTCCACACCCTCTTAAGCCACCCCCACCCATCTCTTTAAGGATTCACATGTGAGGTCATGTGCTAAACAATGAGTAGTGTAGTAAAGATTAAGACTAAAAGTGGTAAAAGTAGTAGCCTACAATAAAGGAAAAATTCCAGGTAAACTGATCGGTCATGTGAAAGCTATAGCCCCCAGCCACATCTTGCTAAGTGGATGGGTCTCTACAGGAGGTGTAAACGGTACAGCCAAATGGTTACTTGCATTGTAGCAATATCAGAAACAGATAGTGTCGACATAGAGAAAATAATATACAGTATGTACAAGAACAAAATCAATAACGATATCAGAAATAGATTAGGTAGTTATATGCATACTATCAGGGGTAAAGTGGCTGAGCAGCAGGATATATATTTTTTTATAGTAGCAGCAACGTATGGCGTGTTAGGAGAGAGTCATTTGAATAGAGGCACTGCAGATAATGCTGGTGACTAGGAACTCGCCCCTAGCGTTGAACTGGTCCGTCAGAACCACGCATGAACAAGAGAATCTACCCCCAAGCTGTAAGACTGCTGAACAATTCATCAAATGGCCACCGGACTATTACTATTTACATTGACCCCCCCCCCCCCCCCCCCCCAATCATTGTTTTGTACACTGCTGTCACTTAGTCACTTCACCCCTTCCTACATGTACAAATTACCTCGACTAACCTGTACCCCCGCACATTGACTCGGTACCGGTACCCCCTGTATATAGCCTCGTTATTGTTATTTTATTGTGTTATTTTGTACAACATTTTACTTTAGTTTCTTTGGTAAATATTTTCTTAACTCTTTCTTGAACTGCACTGTTGGTTAAGGGCTTGTAAGTAAGCATTTCACGATAAGGTCTACACTTGCTGTATTCGGCACATGTGACAAATAAAGTTAGATTTGATTTGATTTTATCAATATTCGGAGAGCCTGTTTCTGTCCTGCCCTTGACTTTGGTGCGGGGCATGTGATTTCCATAGCCTCTTCGTCGCAAAACTCCCTGATCTTCTCAAAAAAATATGTTTGTCTAGCTGTGTCCAGTCCAAGTGGTGCTTGTAGAGGCAGACCATCTATGGGAGGAAGGATGTCAGCTTTGCGCAACAGTTGAAACCTCGGGACCGAACGCTCTTTGGCGACAACAACAATAGGCTCCAGACCATAGAAGATGTAAAGCAGGAAATAACAAAAAAACATGATGTGTTGATCAATAAAAGTAGTGCCAATCATGTTGTAGGTAAATTAAATAATCAAAACGTATTGTTTATGCTTTACATGCCAAGTGTTGTAATCGATTCCTTGTAGAGATGCTACATCGCTGCTTTTGTCACATGTGATGGCAGCAGCTTTCCACAAAGTGTTTGTGTCCTGGGTGGCATCCTGGTAATACTATTGTATTATCCTCTGCGTAGTTGTTGATGAAGTTCACAACTCGCTGCAAGCTTCATGGGTAACTTCCCTTGCTTGGGCCAGCTCTCTTTTTGATGGGAGGCATTAGACCATTCTCCTTGTATGACTGGCGGAAGAGAGTCAGGCGTGTTCTACTGACGCTGAAAGACAAATTCCAGATACAAATATTTTGGCATTATTATACAATAGATAGCCATAATCAGCGTCAGACACACCTGGCTAACTTGATGGGTCATCCTAATCCACAGAGTACTAACAATACAAACCGATTGTCATTGCTTGCTAAAGTTAACCAAATAGGTTAAACGTTAGCTAGTTAGCTAGCTAACATTAGGCTATAAGTAGCAATGCAAAATGCAATGCATTCTGAGATAACATTATTACGCACAGATCATAAACGTAATGTTAGCTAGCGAGCCAGCCATCTAACGTCAGCCAGCTAACTAACAGTATCATTTAATGAAAGGGGTTGCAGTCTGCCGTGAAGTGTTCATCCATGTATACGGGTAAGAGTCTTGCTACATTTTCAGATATTATACGTTTCTAATTTAGTCAGGAAGTATTTTTCATTGCAAGTTAAAGCATACTGTTAGCTAGCTAGCTAAGGTTAGGTGTATGATCTGTGTAGTAATATTATTCGTATCTCAGATCATTTGCATTGCTAGTTATAGCCTAATGTTAGCTAGCTAGCTAATTACTTTTTAAATAAAAGACTCCCACTATGCAAGTAACCATTTCAATGTATCATTAAGACCTTCTGTATCCTGTGCATGTGACAAATAAACGTAGATTTTATTTTATATAGTGTGTGTTTACCAGAGACGGTAATGTGAAGAACAACATGACCTGCATCAAAGTCAAATTAGGATATAACATTAGGCGAACGAGACAGTGTCCAAGTTCTAAAAATCTCTGGTAGAATACCTTGATTTTATTTCATCACACTCACAAACTTAAGAATTTTCTGTAATTATCACGCCATTCACTTGTAATTAATGATCTTGTTGCGAGTTTATTTTCCTGTAATTAGCTAAAGTTAAGACATTGTCAGCTATATGATATGGTCATTATTTGAACTGGCTAGCCAGCTAACTTAACGTTAGCTAGCTAGCTAACAATTTAGAAACAAACCAAAACATTGTTAACCTGTTGGGGCTAGGGGGCAGTATTTACACGGCCGGATAAAAAACGTACCCGATTTAATCTGGTTACTAATCCTACCCAGTAACTAGAATATGCATATACTTATTATATATGGATAGAAAACACCCTAAAGTTTCTAAAACTGTTTGAATGGTGTCTGTGAGTATAACAGAACTCATTTGGCAGGCAAAAACCTGAGAGATTCCTTTACAGGAAGTGGGCTGTCTGACCATTTATTTGCTTTATTTGACATCTCTTCCAAAAACTGAGGATCTCTGCTGCTACGTGACACTTCCCACGTCTCCAATGGGCTCTCAGAGCCCGGGAAAAACCTGAATGACGTAATTCAAAGCCCTGGCTGAAACACACGAGAGCTTTTGCTAAGTGGTCTATCAGCAGACAAAAGGCTTAGGCGCATGCACTGCCCGCCCCCGCCTTTCTGTTTTTCCCTCTATTTACAGACAGGCAGATTCCCGGTCGGAATATTATCGCTTTTCTACGAGATAAATTGCATAAAAATTGATTTTAAACAGCGGTTGACATGCTTCAAAGTACGGTAATGGAATATTTAGAATTTTGTTGTTATGTTATGCGCCATGCGCGCGACCGTGATTTACCATTCTGATAGTGTCTAGAACGCACGAACAAAACGTCGCTGATGGAACATAACGATGGATTATTTGGGACCAAACCTACATTTGTTATTGAAGTAGAAGTCCTGGGAGTGCATTCTGACGAAGAACAGGAAAGGTAAGACTGGGTAAGGCTGGGCTATGTACTTAGAATATTGCAAAATGTGCTTCATCCGAAAAGCTATTTTAAAATCGGACATATCGAGTGCATAGAGGAGTTCTGTATCTATAATTCTTAAAATAATTGTTATGCTTTTTGTGAACGTTTATCGTGAGTAATTTAGTAAATTGTTAGTAAATTCCCCGGAAGTTTGCGGGGGGTATGCTTTTTCTGAACGTCACATGCTAATGTAAAAAGCTGTTTTTTGATATAAATATGAACTTGATTGAACAGACATGCATGTATTGTATAACATAATGTCCTAGGTGTGTCATCTGATGAAGATCATCAAAGGTTAGTGCTGCATTTAGCTGTGATTTGGGTTTTTGTGACATTATATGCTAGCTTGAAAAATGGGTGTCTGATTATTTCTGGCTGGGTACTCTGCTGACATAATCTAATGTTTTGCTTTCATTGTAAAGCCTTTTTGAAATCGGACAGTGTGGTTAGATTAACGAGTCTTGTCTTTAAATAGCTGTAAAATAGTCATATGTTTGAGAAATTGAAGTAATAGCATTTCAAAGGTTTTGAAAATCGCGCCACAGGATTCAACTGGCTGTTACGTAGGTGGGACGATTTGGTGCCACCTAGCCCAGAGAGGTTAAGAAAGTTGCTTTTAGTTGCCTGGTTTGCTAGATAGACATATACTAAACTCATTTTTAAATGGATGGGTTTATTGGTGTTAAAATACACTAGTTATGCTATTTTGGACCTCCAGGCTGCTGATGTCATGTAGCCTGTCATTTTTGGGATTTCACTTTTTCATAACGACAATGAAAAGTTTGATGTCAGACGACAATAGAATGTTGATGATGTCACTGCGACAACTACAGACATGTCGATATACATGGTATAAACCAGCCTTTAGTCTTGACATTTTTGGTTGTTTAGTACAAAATCATACTCACTCTGTTTAGCACATGGCCTTACGTGAATCCTTCAAGGGAGGGTTGGGGCTAAGGCTTAAGAGGGTGTGAATGATGCTGAATGGGGGTAGACAAATAGGAGCTCTCCAGTAGGTGTACCAAAATATTCAAGTGCCATTTTCTCAAAACTGGGGTTGCAAGTTTATCAACTTTCAAAGCAGAATTACTTTCCCATTGTTCCTCAACTGTAGTGTACGATATACCATTTTCTAGCTCTGAGTTTCTACTTTTATCCAATGTAAAAAACATAATTTCAAATTGTACAAACATACCACTCAAGGTACCGTAGGACATTGACAATCCAGTTATGTGAGTGCTGCCGTTGAACCAAGGTGTTATGCCTAAAGTCAGTACTGTAGATAGCTACAATACGTGGTCATGCCTGGACTGGTGAGGAGGCGACTCTGTCCTCGTCCTAATCCCCTTAACAAGGCGTTCATCATGGTGGTGTCAGGGGGAGCAGTGACACAAATACACACAACGTGCTGTAACAGTTTCATCCCACCACAAAGCCTGTTAATGAGTCGATATCTAGGCAAGACAAACAAGCAGTGTTTAGTTTGTTCCGGGGGCTAAACTGTACGGAGGTGGTGGTGGTGGGTGGAGGGGGTGTATATGAGGATAATCAGAATCATGAATAATTAGTCGACCTGGCTGAGGATGGATGAACACAGCCGCCATACATGACCTTCAGAAGAGGTCCAAGGACAGGCAACATGGCATTGTAGCTACAGGAGGTCTTTCATGGTAAAATAAAACTGTTGTGTTCCTCAGGAACAAAGAGGGAGGCCATTTTATATGAAATATGTGAGGAAAATATGAAATATGAAATACATGATCTCATTTCAGTGTTTACGTTTATTAAACTGTTTAAACTGTCATTTATTAACCATATAAGTATTTTTGAAACTGTGGCTTTAGATAATAGATGGACAGAAGGTCGATGGATAAACTGCATTATCTAACGAGCTCAGTGATGTCATGGTGAGTGATAGAAAATATTTTTAAAAGGAAAATGACCACAACTAAAGAGATCCGATTTAAACTGATCCCTTTTTAACAACCCCTGGTTTGTATTAAGAAAAAAATCCATATGTGTTTTTGAATAAGATCTTTCCCTGCAACGCCCAGTGTAAGCTAGTGTGCAGTCTAATCTCTTGGCTTTTGTCAGTTACTGGGGCTTGTTTGGCTGGAGTTAAGTGAATAGCAGCTCAAGTGCAGCGCATTTAGCCTGAATCCTGCTTTCCAAAGGGTAGGCAAAGGGGGGGGGGGGGGGCCCTAAGTAGCTTTAGAAAAGGGATTGAGTTTCATGCAGCCTTTTTTTGGAAAGCTGCATACAACATGTAGCGAGGAAAACAAACAAAAAGTCCACATAAAAGAAAAGAAAAAGTTCCATGGACTAGCTTACACAGACACAATTGAAACGTTCACCCGTTGATGCTTTTTGTCATTCAGACAAATGTACTGTATGTGACAGCAGATGGACAAAATTCTTTCTGGGTTTGGATTTTTAATGAGATGAACTACTGTAGTAGGTGTGTTCCTACGTGTATTTAATGACTATTTAAAACATCGTGGAACCAAATGTGATCACTGAGAGTTATGAAGACGAGATGTATTTTCATTGTTGTTGCATTGTCAAGAAGGAACCCGCAAGTAAGCGTTTCATTTAAGTACAGCCATTACCTCCATTGATTATCTAATGAAAACATGTCCAGTACAATCGAATCCCCACTTTGTTTCCTAATTCTACCGTTACTACCCTGGCTTGATGACTTGTCCAGTTTGGGAGCGTAGCTAAAATGCTACTTTACATGCCAGTCTTTTATAAATCAACTGTAGATGATAGTGCCATTCTTGGTGATTCTACAACAGCGCTTTTTCACTAAAACAATGGTTCTCCTTGGTGATTACACAGGGCGCAGGTTTTTGCACACAGCAGAAAATAAGCGTCTACATAAAGATAAAACCCGTCAAACCTCAGTTAGACATAATTGCTCTGTTTGCGTTTGATGGACAGGAGGAGAGCGGCAGCATTACAGATGTCTGTATTACCAACTCTGCTTGAAAGTCTATTTCACCTGGAAAGGATCCTGCTTAAATACCAGTGAATATTCTCCTGGCACTGACACCTTATTGTGATCATCTGGGCTGCGATACAAAATAACAATAACGTTCCTCTCTCAAATCATGGACCGGCTGGAGCCAAGAAATGGTTGTCTATTGTTCGTCTTGCATTGTTGAGTTTTACGGCGAATGACTTAACCTCGACGTGGTCGGACAGTGGATTTCAGCTCAGATTGAAATTAAATTGGTTGTGTATGTGCAATCACTACAGTGGACTGTGAAATCAAAGAGGCGAAAGCGTTGCAATAGTGCAAATATTGGACCTGGATGCACTTTTACTTGTGTGGACACGTAGTTAGTCTGGAATCTGTAGGAACACAATATGTTTTTAGTATTTTTTTACATAACGATAAAGAGCTTTCTAGTAGGCGCAAATAAAAACAACATTAGAACATGTGGAGGCTCCGCTGTTCTATTGTAACTAGCTAATCAGGCACCATATTCAAAATAGCACAGATTGACTTAATCGTGTGTGTGTGCGTGCGTGTGTGTGCGTGTGTGTGTGTGAAGTTTCTGAGGGAACAGAAATTCCCCATCTCACTGAATAATGGATCAGGAGCATCTGGCTGGTTTTCTGAGTTCCTGATTGATAAAAGAGGGAGGAGAAAGAGGAGAGAGAGAGAGGAAGAGAGAAGAGAGAGAGGGAGAGGAGAGTGGGGAGAGAGGAGGAGAGTGGAAGAGGGAGAGAGTGGGAGGTCCAGAGAGGACACTGAGGGATCAAGGGAGTAGGGAGAGAGAGAGGGAGAGAGCAGGGGGCCTGAGAGACTGGAAGACAGAGGGGGAATGAGGGAGTAGAGAGATGGAGAGAGGAAGGATGTGGGGGGCTAAGTGAGCTAGAGAGAGTGAGAGAGAGAGCAACAGAATGACAGAGGAAATAGGTGAAGTTTTAGCGAGAGGAGCTGTGGGGCTAAGGAAGATGCCGTTTTGTCTGTCTCCTCCTTCATCTGAAAATATCAGCCATGGTGCCATCTCTCTCCTCTCTCTTCCCAGCCTGCAGGGGAGCAGGCAGCAGCCACATACACAGGAAGCATTTACTCTGTGAAGAACACACTGCTGATACATATAGCCATGAGTAATGCAGATGGTAAATAGCACAGATTGACTGAAGTGTGTGTGTCTGTGTGGGTGTCCGTGCGTGTCTGTGTCTGTTTGTGTGTCTGTGTCTGTGTGCACATGTGTCTGTGTGTGTGTGTGTGTGTGTGTGTGTGTGTGTGTGTGTGTGTGTGTGTGTGTGTGTGTGTGTGTGTGTGTGTGTGTGTGTGTGTGTGTGTGTGTGTGTGTGTGTGTGTGTGTGTGTGTGTGCGTGTGTTTTGACAGTTTTTGGATATCATTTTTCACCTCCTGCATGCAAACATCAATCAGCCCTGACAGGAAGCTAAACAGGAAGATTTAAAAGGTCAAAATAACGAAACATCTTGAAATATGTCTGAACCCGGAAGTAGACAGACAACCATGGAGATGCTGGGCACCAACAAGTCCTGACGTTGATCTGTTACTAGTGCTGAGTCCAACCCACTTGTACATTTACCATCTAACGTCCATGTTTCATTTTGCTTCAGATTCTGTGGGTTGACCGACGGAAGGCGTTGGTTGTTAACGTGTCAGTCTGGCAAAGGAGGCCCATTCTGGTTGTCATGACGCTGGTGTCATAGAAGGCTAAGTAAAAACCAATCAGACATCCACGCTCAGTGGAACACTTAATGCAGCTGGAGTGTGTGGGAACACTCGCACAAGTCTGACACACACACGCAGGGCCTGAGTGCCAACATTAAACCATTCAAACCATGCTCGTCTCACCCCTGCCCTCAATAGTGCGAAGTCCAAGTGAAGGGTACTAACATTACAGATTGGCCTAATGGTGCTTGTTCCAGCTGTAGAGAGCTGTAATCGGCAGCAAAACATGGTAATATATGTGGACTACTCCTCAATGCTGATGTGCAATCCCACAAAACATCACTTAACCTCTATGGGCTAGGTGGGACGTGACCATCCCACTCTATTCAACAGCCAGTGGAACAGCGTGGCGCGAAATACAAAACCTCAGAAATGCAATAATTTCAATTTTTCAAACATATGACAATTTTACACCATTTTAAAGATAAGACTCTCGTTAATCTAACCACATTGTCCGATTTCAAAAAGGCTTTACACCGAAAGCAAAACATTAGATTATGTTAGGAGAGTACATAGCCCAAAATAATCACACAGCCATCACAAAAACCCAAAACACAGCTAAATGAAGCACTAACCTTTGATGATCTTTATCAGATGACACTCCTAGGACATTATGTTATACAATACATGTATGTTTTGTTCAATCAAGTTCATATTTATATCCAAAAACAGCTTTTTACATTGGCGTGTGATGTTCAGAACATGCATTCCCACCATAAACTTCCGGTGAATTTACTAAATTACTCATCATAAACGTTGACAAAATACATAACAATTATTTTAAGAATTATAGATACAGAACTCCTTTATGCAATCGCTATGTCCGATTTTAAAATAGCTTTTCGGCGAAAGCACATTTTTAAATATTCTGAGTACATAGCTCAGCCATTACGGCTAGCTATTTTGACACCCGCCAAGTTCGAGCACACTAAACTCAGAATTACTATTAGAAAAATTGGATTACCTTTGCTGATCTTTGTCAGAATGCACTCCCAGGACTGCTACTTCCACAAGAAATGTTGTTTTTGTTCCAAATAATCCATATTTATGTCCAAATACCTCAGTTTTGTTTGTGCATTCCGGTCACTATCCAAAGGGAAAATTCAAAATGTTCCATTACCGTACTTAGAAGCATGTTAAACGCTGTTTAAAATCAATTTTTATGATATTTTTCTCGTAAAATAGCGATAATATTCCAACCGGACAATAGTGTATTCATTCAAAGACAAAAAGAAAAAACAGCGTGCTCGCGTGAATGCGCATATCCAATCTCTTTGTCACCAGGCAGACCACTGAGAAACTGAGCTACTATACTCTGCCCAGAGACAGAAGACGCCTCAATTCGCTTTCTGAAGGCTTTAGAGGGCGAATGGAAGTCTTAGAAAGTGCAACATAACCCCACAGATACTGTAGTTTCGATAGAGAATCAAAAGAAGAACTACAAATTCTCAGACAGGCCACTTCCTGCTTGGAATCTTCTCAGGTTTTTGCCTGCCATATGAGTTCTGTTATGCTCACAGACACCATTCAAACAGTTTTAGAAACTTCAGAGTGTTTTCTATCCAAATCTACTAATAATATGCATATTCTCATTTCTGGGCAAGAGTAGTAACCAGTTTAAATCGGGTACGTTTTTTATCCGGCCGTGAAAATACTGCTCCCTAGCCCAGACAGGTTAATATTTTTCCTCTTTTTTAGGAATCCACTTCTGTCCTTTTTCATCTATTGTTTCCCTCCTCTATCCTAGCCATGTCCTTTCTCTCTCTATCTCTCTCTTTCTCGGGTGGGTGGTGTACAAGCCAAGGGTTGGGGCTGACTCTGGCCCAATACGTTGGAGGGCCAAGGTATAGCGTAGCCAACAGGAGAAGGGACTGCCTAGTAAACTACCTGATGTGGCAGGCAAAAGTGGCAGTGTGGAAGACCAGGAAACATGGGATACATGCAGCTCACACTGGAGCTTGTATATGGTGGCCTGCTGAACTGTCTGGAACTTTGTGGGGGTGTGGGACAAGGGGGGTCTTGTTTCTAACTTTCTAGGCCCGTTAAAATGTAGTAAGGTTTGTGGTTTTAATGATGTAGCTATTGGGCCAATAAAGGTATTTTTTTTTAAATAAAAAAATCACTCTCTCGCACCGTCTCTCCTCGTCTCTATAAACCTCCCTTTCCATCCCTTTCCTTTCTTTCTTTCTATCCTTCCTTACCGCTTCCTCCAATCCTTTTTATACCTTACTGTCATCATTTGCTCTTTGGCTCTGTCAGTGGGGTGTGAGTCTGCACTAAGCAGATGCCAAGCAGTCTATATCCTGGGAGAGGTGTACCTATCACACTGTAACTGGCTTCCAGGCCAGAGGAGAGGAGAGGAGAGGAGAGGAGAGGAGAGGAGAGGAGGAGAGGAGAGGAGAGGAGAGGAGAGGAGAGGAGAGGAGAGGAGAGGAGAGGAGAGGAGAGGAGAGGAGAGGTAGAAGGACTGGACACATCACTCATACAGAATGATAGAGCACAGAGAAGCCCAGAGTAATATCAGTCTTGAGTCTTAACTCTGACACTGGACATTGTAATGCATTTCTAAGGGTCTGGAAACAGAGGCATCTGTAGCTCTAGGCCTCACAGGGTTTCAATGGTACTCATCCTTGACAATACCAAGAAACTGATTCAATCCTTCAAAAAAACAACAACAAAAGAAACAGGTGAGCTGACTCTCCAGTCAAGCACTGACTAAATCTAATCGATTATGAGCCAAATCTGGAAGGCTATGCAGGATGAAAAAGGAAGCAAAAACAGCAGTTGTTTATTTTTCTCTACAGAGTCCAGCAATTGAGAACAGATTAGCTATCTCAAATTAGCATGCCTATGATGTTTACGGCCACCTCCTTCTCCTCTTGTCCTATTCCTTCACCTCATCTTCCTCCTATTCATCCTCCTCCTATTCCTCCACCGGATCATCTTAGAAGCTAGAGGACAACATTCCCCGGTTGAGAACGTCACCATGGTAACGTAGGGCCATAGTGTGTGTTGCCATGCCGTGGATATCCGGTATCATTACATGACGTTAATGTTGTTTTGGTCTGGTTGAAGTGGAGTTCTAGTGTGGTTCCCCCAGCCTGCCTGCCTGCTACCTGTTCAGGTAGAAGAGCAAAGCTGTACTGCCATCTAATGGAATCACTAATCAGATCAGTCCCTGTTGGACGTGTAATAAACCCTCAGTCCACTTTAGAGTCTATCCAGGGACTGATGCTGGGAATAAGCATGATGATTAAATACTTCTGCCACTCTACAACCATGTGATTATTATTTGACCCTGCTGGTCATCTATGAATGTTTGAACATCTCGAAGAACAATCTGGCCTTATATGGCCATGTTCCCTTAGAATCTCCACCCGGCACAGCCAGAAGAGGACTGGGCACCCCCCAGAGCCTGGTTCCTCTCTAGGTTTCTTCCTAGGTTCCTGCCTTTCTAGGGAGTCTTTACTAGGCACCGTGCTTCTACATCTGCATTGTTTGCTGTTTGGAGTTTTAGGCTGGGTTTCTATATAGCACTTTGTGACATCTGCTGATGTAAAAAGGGCTTTATAAATACATGTGATTGATTGATTGATAATACATCTAGTGTTAACTCATGTTCTGGTGCACATAATTATATATTTCTGTAGCATGAGGTAGGATATCTTTGCACCAGAACATGAGTTAACACTAGATGTATTATCAATCAATCAATCACATGTATTTATAAAGCCCTTTTTACATCAGCAGATGTCACAAAGTGCTGTACAGAAACCCAGCCTAAAACTCCAAACAGCCCTTGAGCCAGAATAAGTGTGATGTATTTAAATATTTATATAAAGTATAATTTGCAAATAAATTCTACTATACACTCTTAGTGGCAGGACAATATATTGACTTTTTGAGGTGCAAAATGTAAAAATTATAAAGAGGGACATAGATCTACACGGAACAACATACAACAATTTCAACGATTTTACTGAGTTACTGTTTAAGGAAATCAGTCAATTGAAATGAATTCATTAGGCCATAATCTATAGATTTCACAAGACTGGGAACGCAGATATGCATCTGTTGGTCACCTCAATCCAGAGCATCCCAAACACGCTAAACGGGTGACATGTCTGGTGAGTATGCAGGCCATGGAAAAACTGGGACATTTTCAGATTCCAGGAATTGTGTACAGAGCCTTGCAACATGGGGCCATGCATTATCATGCTGAAACATGGGGTGATGGCGGCTGATGAATGGCACGACAATGGGCCTCAGGATCTCGTCACGGTGTCGGCCTCAGGATCTCGTCGCGGTGTCTCTGTGCGTTCAAATTGCCATCGATAAAACGCAACTGTGTTTGTTGTCCGTAGCTTATTCCTGCCCACACCCTAACCCCACCGCCACCACGGGGCACTCTGTTCACAACGTTGACATCAGCAAATGCTCACCCACATGATGTCATCTGCTCGGTACAATTGAAACCAGGATTCATCTGTGAAGAGCACACTTCTCCAGTATGCCAGTGGCCATCCAAGGTGAAGACACCAAACAGCAGTCGTCCTGGTGAGGATGACGAGCACGCAGATGACCTTCCCTGAGACGGTTTCTGACAATTTGTGCAGAAATTCGTCAGTTGTGCAAACACACAGTTTCATCAGCTGTCCGGTTGGCTGGTGTAGAAGCTGGATGTGGAGGTCCTGGGCTGGCGTGGTTACACGGGGTCAGCATTTGTGAGGCCGGATGGACGTACTGCCAAATTCTCTAAAACATCGTTGGAGGTGGCTTATGGTAGAGAAATTAACATTCAATTCTCTGGAAACAGCTTTGGTGGGCCTCCCTGCAGTCAGCATGCCAATTGCATACTCCCTCAAAACTTTAGACACCTGTGGCATTGTGTTGTGTGACAAAACTGCACATTTTAGAGTTGCCTTTTATTGTCCCCTGCACAAGGTGCAGCTGTGTAATGATCCTTCTTTTTAATCAGCTTCTTGATATGCCATACCTGTCAAGTGAATGGATTATCTTGGCAAAGGGGAAATGCCTACTAACAAGGATGTAAACAAATTTGTGCACAACATTTGTGAGAAATACGTTTTTTGTGCGTATGGAACATTTCTGGGATCTTTTATTTCAGCTCATGAAACATGGGACCAACACATTACATGTTGCGTTTTCATGTTGCATTCACATGTTGCATTTATATTTTTGTTCAATGTAGTTATGGACAAAACAGCAAGGAGTAACAAATATGAAATTAATTTAACATTTGTGTAATTTACACACTTTCATATGCTAGCTGGTCCAATACCATTTACTTGCATTGAATGTGACTGTGCACCTACATGAAGGCTTGGGATCTTATTAGGGGCTAATGCAGTACATCTATACATATGATTACTTCAGGGATCTGTAACAGAAAACAAATCAGGTCCCTGAGCACTCAGGCTTTTAGCTGGTCATTGGAATGCATTAGAAAGATGTTTGTAACTATTTATCATTCAACCGGCCACATCATAGTCATCCTCCAGTAAACTGTGTGTAAGTGATTACTAAGCCTCACGATCTGAGACAAGGACACAAACACTGGGAGGGAGAAAACACCAAACTCTTGGTGCGTTAAAGGAAAGAAAAGAAAGAAAAAGCAACAGGGGAGAGAAAGGCATTGTTTTGCTGTCCTTGGGAACTTATTGTGCGCTAAAGGGTATTATGACTATCAGAATATCTGAATATAGGGCTGCATAAGAGATACTGTAATGAAACAGTTCTCTCTGACCTCAAAGAGGGGTCAACAAATACCCTCGCTCTCATTAATAAATATTTGTCAGTTGCATTTTTTTTAAATGTCATGTTTCCCTTGCTGGTCTTTTGTCATTTGAGGGGATGTGTCGTCGATTTTTGATCAAGAACACACACACACACACACACACACACACACACACACACACACACACACACACACACACACACACACACACACACACACACACAGACTTCCTCACAGATGAACAAGGACACCCAGGCAACTCTCCAACCCCACTAAATATCGCTCTTAAGCATGTTCACTCGTGGACAATAATTCTGGCAAAGGTTTCCCAATTAACTTCCCATTTATTCTGTACAATACCCCCTTAGGGACAGGGAGAAGGCCATCTCATGTCTGATGCAGCAATGCTACTGAGGCATAACCCTGACCTGTTCACCAGACGTGCTACCTTGTCTCGGACTGCTGTTTTGGTCTCTCTCTCTACCCAACTTGCTGTCTCTAACTCTGAATGATTGGCTATGAAAAGCCAACTGACATTTACTCCTGAGGTGCTGACCTGTTGCACCCTCTACAACCACTGTGATTATTATTATTTGACCCTGCTGGTCATCTATGAACGTTTGAACATCTTGGCCATGTTCTGTTATAATCTCCACCCGGCACAGCCAGAAGAGGACTGGCCACCCCTCAGAGCCTGGTTCCTCTCTAGGTTTCTTCCTAGGTTCCTGCCAGTCTAGGGAGTTTTTCCTAGCCACCGTGCTTCTACATCTGCATTGCTTGCTGTTTGGGGTTTTAGGCTGGGTTTCTGTAAAAAGGGCTTGATAAATAAATGTGATTGATCGATGTTTAAAGAATATTTAAGCATGTCATTGTTGGAGGTAAATAAGAACCAATGGAATCGGTCCACGTTCCTTTCAGAATTATTCACGCATACCCAAGGTAATCACAGTTTAACTTTCCCTCCAAACTGTATCGTGATGTTTTAACAAATTTAATCAAACACATTGGGAGCCAGCAGCAATAGAAATTCTCTCACACGCCTGCCTCTCAATAACCAAATATGAATAGTCTGTTTTCGTTCTGTATATTTCACTTTTTTTAGTCCCAATCAAAAGGGAAATATGAGGCATATTTGAAATGACAAAACAGATGTTTACCAAAGGCTCTGGCATATCAGTATCAGTCAGCCTCTGGTGTCGAGGTTAATACGTCTCTGGCATTCTTCCTCAAATAGGGAATCAACTATTGTCATATGCCAACAATAGAAAATGAAACTCATCCACAGGTGGGCCAATACATCTATAACCAAGCAAACAAATAGAAAGTGGAAAGAGACGCCGGATTCATTGGACTGCTCAATGGAGCACCAGATCATTGTCTTTTATGACACTCCAAGGAGGAGTCACAATATAAAGACATGAATAATGTATCATTGAGATTTCAAATGATTTTAACCCAGAGAATATTGAAGCTATACACTCACAGCAATTGAAGTCGGGAAACAAATTAAAAGCAACCGGCCTCATTCATCCACGCAGTCAGCAACACAGTGGAGTGGAACGCATGGTATTAATTCACTACCCTGGATCTAGGCTAAATGAGAAAGGCCCCAGCGGTGGGGGTGCAATGGGCTGCTACCAAACTTCAGTCACTGTCTCCAGGTTTCATTCGCTAACAAACAGGACGCTCTCCAGGGAAGGCTAAGATGTTTTCCTTTTTCGGGGGGGTTGAAAGGAAGGGAGAAAGAGAGGGAACGAGAGAGGAGGGACGCATGTTTATCACCTGGAGAAGGTGTTTTTTTTCTCTTTTTCAATTTTTATTCTCTTTCTCTCTCTCTTTCTCTTCGTCACTTATAGTGACAGAATGGGGACGGTTAGTTCTCCTCTGGTGAAACCAAAGAAGAGGTTCATATTTGTTTTTTTATTGGTTTAACAGGCCAGCTTTTCTCAGCTCAGAGTAGGTAAAGTAAGGACTCTCATTTGATGACTTTGTGTAAAAAGTCTAGACACAAGCTATTTTGAAACATAGATTTACCTGCATCCTGCTCATCAGGTAACCTTAAACAAAGGTCATCCATCTAAACCCATCCACCCCAGGCTGCTGTACTTTAGCAGCTGTTAGGGCCTGTGGCTAGGATAGACAGAAGTGGTGGTGTGCTATGGATATAGATGGGCCTCCTGTTCAGCGACAGCTACAGACACACAGCCATCTGTGGTGACAGGTCCAGGTGTGACTAGAGTGACGGCAGCAGCATTGACGGGCCCAGGTGTGGCTAGAGTGGTAGCGGAGGAACCATAATGTACTCTCTCCCTCTGACAGACAGACACGCAGCAGAGGGAGGGACGAGAGGAGACACTACAGGGTATTTTCCCCCCGAGTGAGCATGAAATAATGGAAAAACTTCCTCAAAGCGCACTCACTCAAGTTACCAAATTACATTATCCGCTCTTACTTGAACAAAGTAGCTGTGAAAATGAGTTTCAAGTTTTATTAGTCGTACGTAAAAGACACAAATGATATACACCGTTTAATGAAATGCGTACTTTTAGGTTCCTTCTCAACAACGCAACAACAATAAGATAAGAACAAGGTAAGAATGCGAACATAAAGTAAATGGCTCAGTAGAATAGAATAAGCATTTTAGCAAAAATAATTACTGCTCTGTAGAGAGTGCAAAGAATCAATTGCTCCCTTTTTGTGAAGTACGGTAACTTCCACTTTTTGTGGAGTACGGTAACTTCGTAAATGTAGCTGCTAGTTTGTGGATCATTTGTTGATCATCTGTCAATGACGGACTTTTCATTGATTGTTTGTTGAACACACTACCAAAGAGAGGGAGAGGGAGAAAGAGAGAGAGAGAAGAGGTGAAAGTGAGAGAGAGAGGGAGGAGGGAAAGTGAGAGAGAGAGAAAGAGAGGGAGGGGTGAAAGAGAGAGAGAGAGGGAGGGGTGAGAGAGAGAGGGAGAGAGAGAGTGGGAGGGGTGAAAGAGAGAGAGAGAGGGAGGGATGAAAGAGAGAGAGGGAGGGGTGAAAGAGAGAGAGAGAAGGAGGGGTGAAAGAGAGGGGGGTGAAAGAGAGAGAGAGGGGGGTGAAAGAGAGAGAGAGGGATGGGTGAAAGAGAGAGAGGGAGGGGTGAGAGAGAGAAAGGGAGGGGTAAAGAAGAGAGGGGGATGAAAGAGTGAGAGAGAGAGAGGGGGGTGAAAGAGAGTGAGAGAGAGAGAGAGAGGGGGGGGGAGAGAGAGAGAGGGGTGAAAGAGAGGGGGGTGAAAGAGAGAGAGAGGGACGGGTGAAAGAGAGAGAGGGAGGGGTGAGAGAGAGAAAGGGAGGGGGAAAGAAGAGAGGGGGATGAAAGAGTAAGAGAGAGAGAGAGAGGGGGGTGAAAGAGAGTGAGAGAGAGAGAGAGGGAGAGAGAGGGAGGGGTGAAAGAGAGAGCGAGGGGGCGTGAAAGAGAAAGAGAGAGAGGGGTGAAAGAGAGAGATGGAGAGAGATAGACACGATGAGACACATTCCCACCAGTCCCCTTTAATCCTGGTCAATGACCTGTTACGTGACAACCTTTCCTTTCCTTCCCCAGTAAGTAAGAGAGAGGTAGCAGGAGGAGCACAGCTAATTACCAGTGAACCAACACAGTGCTGTAAGGCCAGAGTAACTGACTTCCCCAGACTGAGACATGGCTCAAACCAAATGATTAGTTTAAGCACTGACATCTCCACTGCTGGGAGAAGAGCTTCTGTCAATACTGCACAGACACGGGCCCATGCACGCTGGTCTCTGGCTTGCGTGTACATGAACACACAAACACACACATGCATTCTGTCGCTGAGGACATTATCTGACAACATGATGACCGAGACAAAATATTTTAGGGGGGGATTCTGATTGTTTCTCTTCACTACAAATATGTCTTACTTAAATATACAAGTATATCATATGCTTTCTATGAATTAATAATATACATTGTATCTCCCAATGTATGTCTCTAAATTAAATATCTCTATTTGAATAAATATCTCTAATTGTACTCAAACATGTATATTCTTGACATTCTCTTGTCTGACTTCAGATGATTGTGTGAAAGGCGCTGTATAACTCTGTAATGCAACAGAAAACCCCAGTTTCAGCTGCTGGGACGACTGGAATGCAACAGAAAACCACTGTTTCAGCTGCTGGGACGACCAGAATGCAACAGAAAACCATTGTTTCAGCTGTTGGGACGACCAGAATGCAACAGAAAACCATTGTTTCAGCTGTTGGGACGACCAGAATGCAACAGAAAACCACTGTTTTAGCTGCTGAGATGACCAGAATGCAACAGAAAACCACTGTTTCAGCTGTTGGGACGACCAGAATGCAACAGAAAACCACTGTTTCAGCTGCTGGGACGACCAGAATGCAACAGAAAACCATTGTTTCAGCTGTTGGGATGACCATCTGGCTGGCGCTGGCAGCTCTCGCTATACCTCACCATCCCACTCAGCATCAAGCAAATGTGTAAAGGTGTGAATGCTTCAAATGTTTTCAATGTAAATGTGTACCTTAAAACACCCACATCGGCAATCTGGTAGCTCGCCCTAGCAATTACGATTCAGAGGGTGTGTGTGAACGCTAAGATATGCAGTGTTTGTGTTTGTGTGTGTGTGTGTGTGTGCGTACACGTGCATGTGTGTGCGTGTGGGCATGCGTGTGTTTGTTTGTTTGTGTGTGTGTGTGTGTGAGTTTGTTTGTTTGTTTGTTTGTGCAAGTGTGTGTGTGTGTGTGTGCGTGCGTGCGTGCGTGCGTGTGTGAGTGAGTGTGTGTAAACGGTAGAGACTACTGCCACCTTTTTTAACATATTCAGCTCATGAAGTCAAATAAAGTGTGTTTCGGACAGGTGGCCAGGTGTCACAGACCCAGGTGGAGGGTCGTCATGTTTTTCTCTGTACTCCCATTTTCTATTAAAAAACAACTCGTTTGTTATTTAATTGCATATTTTGCATACTTGATAGCATTTCACTTGGGGACTCTTTGGGGGTCAAATGATGGTCGCGGAGGCGTGAATTCAAATGCTGTTTGGCATTGAAATGAACTTTTAAAAGTTGCACACAGTCATTGCATTAAAATATCCCTAAACTAAACACAGCCTCACCTAAATAGCAGGCCAGTCTGTCTGTGATTCATAAACAGTTTTTAAAGAATTAGAACATGGTACAGTAGCTTTTTATAGAAACCAGCTGATGAGAGGTGGACACCTGCTTTAACCTTACAGGTAAGCAGAAGCAGCGACAAGTCAAACAGTTTGGAATTAAAATGGTTCAAAGACACTGACATTACCAAATATTCATAGAAATTACATCAGAAATGTAAGTTCCTTTTGAAAAACAGAGAAGGGAGCTTTTTATTTTACCATAAAGTGAGACAGGAGAAAACCGAGCTGGGGGTGGGATTCAAAAGGGAGCGAGGGAGAGAGCAGAATGCACTGTCGATCACCCTGTTCGCTTGAAAAACAGGATGCCTTTCACTGTCCTTGTGGCATTACATGATGTAAAAACTGTGAAGAGAGGTGTAAGAAAGTGGGGGTGCCAGGAATTTAGACACAAAGCACACGCACGCACATACACACATGCCAACACACACACTCAACACACAAACATTCTCATTAGGAGGACGCCTGCTAGCTGCCACTGTGATTAAAGCAGCTGGGCAGACCCCGTTGGGACTTGATGACAGAACACAAGGATGGCGGAATTAAGAGAGAAAAGAGGATAGAAAGAAAGGAAATAAGTACTTGAAGGGATAGAGTGAGAGACTGCTGATAAGGGTGATGGAGAGAGGGAGGGAAGGAAGGAAGGGGGTCGATTGTGTTACTCTGAACAGAATATCTGAACAGAATATCTACCCCCTCCTAAAGTGATTTAAACACATCCCTAATAACTCAGTTCTGAGTCTCAAAGGGAAGGCTAATAGCACATCAGACATTTCCTTTCATACTCCCATTTTAGGATCACGACCTGGCTTTCTTACAGCCGCTGTGTATTTGTGTGTGTGTGTGTGTGTGTGTGTGTGTGCGCGTATTTGGAGTCCATGGAGCTGATTGTGTTTAACCTCTCAGATATGAACCACCACTAAAGTCTTCACTAACTAGAAAAACTTCCAAAACACAGTGTCAGCGATGTCATGTGAAAGGTTGTCGACGGACAAGCCAATTATTGGGTGCAGAAATCTGACTGTATGTTCTCTATCAGTGTTCCACATTATAACCACATCATTAGAGTCTCCGGCTGGGAGGGTTGAATACGTTAATGATATCAATGCTGCTCAGGAACATGCCACAGTAAGTCCTAGGACTAGGAAGAATACCATGGTGAAATAATCTATTTTTAATGGAGCTGCTTAGATATGTCTGAGGCTACTCCACCACATGCTTCTCCTATTCACTATCTCTGGAATGCTGACTGGGAGACAGCCCTCTCCTTATGTTGTCCTTCCACTGCCTGTATTGGACAGGCATAAGCAATATGATATGGCCAGCCTTCTCACGGACGTCCCGTCACTACGTCCGGACTTGTCTCCGTGCGGTTGTTTGGTTCTTTGTTGGTACTTTGCTACCTGCCAACTTCACGGTTTTTACTTTTTAATAACCATTTAATCGCAATCTTTATTTTGCACATTTACCAACGTTTGAAGGGGTTTTTTTTCACGCTCAACTTCTTTCATTCAACTTTTTCACCCCGGAAGCATTATCTGGACATGGTTCTACAGGACCTCCACCAGCCAACGCTAAATAGTAACATTAACATTATGCCATCTAATTGCAGTTGCTGTACTCATAATATACAGGAGAACAATCGCCTTATGGTGAGGATATCCGTGCTGCAAGCCCAGCTTCAGACGCAATCGTTAGGCAAGGGTAATTTCAGTGTAGGAAAGGATGAAACGGCGTCTGTGCCACCAGTAAGTACAGACAGTAGTATTAATCCCCTCATACGGTCCCTGCAGCCGGGGTTTATTTTCTCATGGCTTCTGTAAGGAAATGCTGTTGGAATGCTCAACAAGGTATCGCTCAGTCAGCCGACAGAAACTTTCAACCAGTTCTCCCCATTAAGCAGCGAGTCAGAGGCCGAGCCTACTCTGGTCTCTCCTCCACCCGTTACGGGGTCTCAGCCACCGAAGCCTCCCACCATTAGCTCTGACAAATTGAAAACCCTAGTCATTGGCGACTCCATTACCTGAGGTATTAGACTTAAAAAAGAATCATCCAGCGATCATACACTGTTTACCAGGGGGCAGGGCTACCGACGTAAAGGCTAATCTGAAGAGGGTGCGGGCTAAGGCTAAAACTGGCGAGTGTAGAGAGCTTAGGTATATTGTTATCCACGTCTGCACCAACGATGTTCGGATGAAACAGTCAGAGGTCACCAAGCACAACATAGCTTCAGCGTATAAATTAGCTAGAAAGATGTTGGCATCAAGTAATTGTCTCTTGCCCCCTCCCAGTTAAGGGGAGTGATGAGCTCTACAGCAGAGTCTCTCCAATAGAGGTGCAGAAAACCCCTCCTCCTTTCTGGGACTCATCCACAAACAGGACCAAGCCTGGCCTGCTGAGGAGTGATGGACTCCATCCTAGCTGCTCTCATCTTATCTATCAACATAGACAGGGCTCTAACTCCTCCAGCTCCACAATGAGATAGGGTGCAGGCCAGGCAGCATGCTGTCAGCCAGCCTGCCAGCTTAGTGGAGTCTGCCACTAGCATAGTCAGTGTAGTCAGCTCAGCTATCCCCATTGTGTCTGTACCTCGAACTAGGTTGGGCAAAACTAAAGATGGCGGTGTTCGCTTTAGCATTCTCACTGGAATAAAGATCTCCTCCGCTCCTGTCATTATTGAAAGAGATTGTGATATTTCACATCTCAAAATAGGGCTACTTAATGTTAGATCCCTCACTTCCAAGGCAGTTATAGTCAATTAACTAATCACTGATCATAATCTTGATGTGATTGGCCTGACTGAAACATGGTTTAAGCCTGATGAATTTACTGTGTTAAATGAGGACTCTCCTTCTGGTTACACTAGTGACCATATTCTCTGCACATCCCGCAAAGGTGGAGGTGTTGCTAATATTTATGATAGCAAATTTCAATTTACAAAAACAAAATCGCTACGTTTTCGTCTTTTGAGCTTCTAGTCATGACATCTATGCAGCCTACTCAATCACTTTTTATAGCTACTGTTTACAGACCTCCTGGGCCGTATACAGTGTTCCTCGCTGAGTTCCCTGAATTCTTATCGGACCTTGTAGTCATGGCAGATAATTGTGGAGCTTTATGTTTTTCCTCAAAATCCTAGATTATCAGACCACCATTTTATTTGGTTTGCAATCGCAACAAATAGTCTGCTTAGACCCCAACCAAGGATTATCAAAAGCCATGCTATAAATTCTCAGACAACGCAAAGATTCCTAGATGCCCTTCCAGACTCCATCCACCTACCCAAGGACGTCGCAGTACAAAAATTGGTTAACCACCTGATTGAGGAATTAAATACCCTAGATGCAGTCGTACCCCTAAAAACAAAAAACATTTGTCACAAGAAACTAGCTCCCTGTATTACAGAAAATATTTGAGGCCTGAAGCAAGCTTCCAGAAAATTGGAATGGAAATGGCGATCCACCAAACTGGAAGTCTTCCGACTAGCTTGGAAAGACAGTACCATACAATATCGAAGAGCCTTCACTGCTGCACGATCAACTTCATTGAGGAGAATAAGAACATTCTAAAATACATTTTTGATACTGCCGCAAAGCTAACTAAAAAGCAGCATTCGCCAAGAGAGGATGGCTTTGACTTCAACAGTGATGAATTCATGAACTTCTTTGACGAAAAGATCATGATCATTAGAAAGCAAATTACGGACTCCTCTTTGAATCTGCGTATTTCTCCAAAGCTCAATTGTCCTGAGTCTGCACAAAACTGCCAGGACCAGGATCAATGACACATATATGACAATACTCATGGCCTCTAAACCTACAAGCTGCATACTGGATCCTATTCCAAATAAACTACTGAAAGAGCTACTTCCTGTGCTTGGCCCTCCTATGTTAAACATAAGAAATGGCTCCCTATCCACTGGATGTGTACGAAACTCACTAAAAGTGGCAGTAAATAGCCTCTCTTTAAGACCAAACTTTGACCCTGAAAATGTAAAAAACTATCGGCCTTTATCGAATCTCCCATTCCTCTCAAAAAAATTGAAAAAGCTGCTGCGCAGCAACTCACTGCCTTCCTGAAGAAAAACAATGTATACGAAATGCTTCAGTCTGGTTTTAGACCCCATCATAGCACTGAGACTGCACTCATGAAAGTGGTAAATTATCTTTTAATGGTGTTAGACCAAGTCTCTGCATCTGTCCTCGTGCTCCTAGACCTTAGTGCTGCTTTTGACACAATCAATCACCACATTCTTTTGGAGAGATTGGAAACCCTAATTGGTCTACACGGACAAGTTCTGGCCTGGTTTAGATCTTATCTGTTGGAAAAATATAAGTTTGTCTCTGTGGATGGTTTGTCCTCTGACAAATCAATTGTACGTTTTGGTGTTCCTCAAGGTTCCGTTTTAGGACCACTATTATTTTCACTATATTTTACCTCTTGGTGATAACATTCAGAAACATAATGTTAACTTTCACTGCTGTACATTTCGATGAAACACGTTGAAGCTCCAAAATTGCCCTCCCTAGAAGCCTGTGTTTCAGACATAAGGAAGTGGATGGCGGCAATTGTTTTACTTTTAAACTCGAACAAAACAGAGATGCTAGTTCTAGGTCCCAAGAAACAAAGAGATCTTCTGCTGGATCTGACAATTAATCTTGATGGTTGTACAGTCGTCTCAAATAAAACTGTGAAGGACCTCGGCATTACTCTGGAACCTGATCTCTTTTTTGACCAACATATCAAGAATATTTGAAGGACAGCTTTTTCCATCTTTGTAACATTGCAGAAATCAGAAACATTTTGTCCAAAAATTATGCAGAAAAGCTAATCCATGCTTTTGTCACTTCTAGATTAGACTACTGCAATGCTCTACTCTCCGGCTACCCGGATAAAGCACTAAGTAAACTTCAGTTAGTGCTAAACACCAGTGCTAGAATTTTGACTAGAACCCAAAAATTGGAACATCTTACTCTAGTGCTAGCCTCTCTACACACTGGCTTCCTGTTAAGGCTTGGGCTGATTTCCAGGTTTTACTGCTAACCTACAAAGCATTACATGGGCTTGCTCCTACCTATCTCTTCGATTTTGTCCTGCCATACATACCTACACATACGCTACGGTCACAAGACGCAGCTGGAGGCAGGGCTTTCTCCTATAGAGCTAAATTTTTATGGAATGGTCTGCCTATCCATGTGAGAGACACAGACTCGGTCTCGATCTTTAAGTCTTTATTGAAGACTCATCTTTTCAGTAGGTCCTATGATTGAGTGTAGTCTGACCCAGGGGTGCGAAGGTGAATGGAAAGGCACTGGAGCAATGAACCGCCCTTGCTATCTCCGCCTGGCCGGTTCCCTTCTCTCCACTGGGATTTTCTGCCTCTGACCCTTTTAAGGGGGCTGAATCACTGGCTTACTAGTGCTCTTCCATGCCGTCCCTAGGAGGGGTGCATCACTTGAGTGGGTTGAATCCCTGACATGATCTTCCTGTCCAGGTTCGGCGCCCCCTCGGGTTCGTGCCATGGGGGAGATCTTCGTGGGCTATACTCAGCCTTGTCTCAGGGTAGTAAGTTGGTAGTTTGCGGATATTCCTCTAGTGGTGTGGAGGCTGTGCTTTGGCAAAGTAGGTGGGGTCATATCCTGCCTGGTTGGCCCTGTCTGGGGGTATCGTTGGACGGGGACACAGTGTCTCCCAACCCCTCCTGTCTCAGCCGCCAGTATCTATGCTACAATAGTTTATGTGTCGGGGGGCTAGGGTCAATCTGTTAGCTGGTGTAATTATTATGTCTTATCCGGTGTCATGTGTGAATTGAAGTATGCTCCCTCTAATTCTCTCTCTCTCTCCCTCTCTCCCCTCCCGGAGAACCTGAACCCATGGACCATTCCTCAGGACTACCTGGCCTTGCTGTCCCCAGTCCACCTGGTCATGCTGCCGCTCCGGTTTCAACTGTTCTGCTTGTGGCTATGGAACCCTGACCTGTTCAGCGGACGTGCTACCTTGTCCCGGACCTGCTGTTTTCGACTCTCTCTCTGTCTTCCGCACCTGCTGTCTTGAACTCTGAATGCTCGGCTATGAAATGTCAACTGACATTTACTCCTGAGGTGCTGACCTGTTGCACCCTCTGTTGCATCCTCTACAACCACTGTGATTATCATATTTGACCCTGCTGGTCATCTATTGTAACGGCTGTCGGAAGAGAGAGTAGACCAAGGTGCAGCGGAGTTAGTGTTCATCATGATTTTAATTTAATAAAGAACACTACACAAAACGGGAAAACTGACAGCCAAACAGTCCTGTCAGGTGCAAAACACTCAACAGAAACAATTACCCACAAAACCCAAAGGAAAAACATGCTCCTTATGTGTGACTCCCAATCAGCAACAACGAACTTCAGCTGTGCCTGATTGGGAGCCACACACGGCCCAAAACAAAAAAATACAAAAAACCTAGAAAACGAACATAGAACGCCCACCCAATGTAACACCCTGGCCTAACCAAAATAAAGAACAAAAAACCCCTCTCTATGACCAGGGCGTTACATCTATGAACATTTGAACATCTTGGACATGTACTATCATAATCTCCACCCGGCACAGCCAGAAGAAGACTGGCCACCCCTCAGAGCCTGGTTCCTATCTAGGTTTCTTTATAGGTTCCTGCCTTTCTAGGGAGTTTTTCCTAGCCACCGTGCTTCTACATCTGCATTGCTTGCAGTTTGGGGTTTTAGGCTGGGATTATTTAAAGTACTTTGTGACATCAGCTGATTTTAAAAGGGCTTAATAAATACATTTCATTGATTGATTAACTCTACCTAGCTTGCCCACCGGTAGGCTAGCTAAATATATTACCATATTGCTTAGATCCATCCATTTCTTCAAAATATATAAGAGGGTATCAATGAGTCTTGTGGTAATAGTTGTTATTCATGACTCCATATGTCTCAACAAGAACCCTGATTTTCGTTCCCGGTCTTATAGGGAAGGATTTATTTAGAGTTATGTTTCCGTTCCACGGTTTAATAATTTACTTGTGTTAGTCGATTTTAGTCTTTTATCCATCCAGACAGGAAAGTGAGAACAAACTCTCTGGTCATTCTCACCACCTTGCCAAGGTCCATAAATGATGAAAAATGACATAGAGACCAAAACATTTTTAAATAACAATCTCTACATTATAAAGGGAAAAAGCTAGTGGAGTTTTGAGCATGAGGGTACAAGTCATCTGGGTTTAACGGAGTTCGGGAGGGGAGGTGACCGTGTGGGGGAAAGGGGGGGGGTGATGTTATGTGGTGATGTGGGGCCGATAAATTCAATCGGTATCCCAGAGTGCCATTAAAGCCATAGGGCCAGATGGCACGCCACCCTGCGATATGTCACAGCAGGCGTGTCGTGTATTTCATGATCAGGGTGGTCAGGCCGAGCTACAGAGGGCGGGAGGAGGGGGGAGGGAGTGGGAGGAGAGGGGAGGATGGGGGGATGTGTAGGGACCTTGGGGTGTTCCACTGAGCAGCGTGATGTCTGAACAGCATGTATGCAACTCTCCCTGCTCTAACCTTCAGGCCTGGAAGAAGGGAAGGTAACGGATGGCTCCACATGCCCTGTCCTCGTTTCTATCACCGTACGCAACCCCACGCCCCCCCCCTTTCACATCCCACCACCAAGCACCTCTGTCCCATGGAAATAAAATCCCTTTGATCATTTTGATATAATATTTTGTCATATGTCATAAAATGGTACAGTTTGCCTGCCCTCCCCCCCCCCCCCCAACACAACTGACTGATCATTAGCACTGGTTATTCTACAGCATGTGTTGCATCTCTGTTATCGAACACACAGTATTCTGTAGTGATGGAATAAGATAACTTCATTGATGCTGTTTGCCAGTAGTCTAAATTAGGCAGCAACAAACACTCTCCCCAGAGTCCTGCAGGATATAACCAGGTTAACACAGCTCATTTAAGCATTCTGTTATCTTTAGACAACAGACAGCAAGACAAATTACCCAAGGAGGCAGATGCGTACGTGCGTGGGTACATGCCTGTGTGTGTATTTGTTGAGTCTAACAGATAGTTACTATGTTGTTTGTTTGTATCCTTATAGAATATACAGCGGTGGCATGTATTCATGGATGCCAAGGGAAGCCAGGCTTCCCCCAAAAATGTACCAATTAAAACATTTAAAAACATACAGTACATTATTTTATCTTTCTTCTCTCTGTGTTTCATCATTTTCCTTCAATTCGCAAGTGTCTGAATGTATCTCACAGGAGAAAGCATCCGAGCGAGCGAAACAGCACGCTTCTGTCTCTCTACAGGTAGGTCATCTATCTGATGCTGTCTGGTCCAAATGAGTATGACATTGTTGCCGCCCATAGCATTGAAGACAAGGGAAGCCAGCAAGCATTTGGCCTCCCTTGATAAAAAAAGTTTTTAAAAGAAATTGCCAATCAGCATTGAGCTAAACTGAGCAAGCTCAACTGTGAATGGTCATGGAGCACCAAAACAAAGTGTCAAGAGAAGCCAGCTTGGATTTTGGCATCACTCCTATCAAATCGGATTGAGAGTATACGTCATTGACAGAAAAACTTGAATTGCTGCATCTCCTTGTGCTGTTGTCCTCCTGTGGCTAGCTAGCTAGTTAAGATGGTGCCTTTCCTAAATTAACCTTGGATGGAGATAGGGATTTGGACTTGTGGTTTTCTTAATTCTCTGTACTGGCCAATGATTATTACGGCGATTCTGACCCAACCATTAATTCATACATTGTTGTGCCCTGGCC
This sequence comes from Salmo trutta, assembly GCF_901001165.1. Classification (NCBI taxonomy): domain Eukaryota; kingdom Metazoa; phylum Chordata; class Actinopteri; order Salmoniformes; family Salmonidae; genus Salmo; species Salmo trutta. The sequence goes on along the minus strand of NC_042959.1, from coordinate 29,050,878 downwards.
TGAGAGGATAAGAGTTCAATATGTAGCTATATATGTAGAAGGCTAATGTTAACTATCTAACATTGCCCATGAATGGAAGTTAGGCTAGCGAGCAAGCATTTAAGCCAGGTAGCCTATGACAACAAAAAAATAAAGCATGTACTGTATGACATGTACTGTATGACTGTTTTATCAAAATGAAAGACAGGACGATCATGGGTGAGGTGAGGTTAACATGTTTTTCTAATTGCACGATCGCGCACGCACACACAGACACTCACATGCACGCACACAGAAATCAGACCCATAGACAGCAACATCATATTTAGCTTACATTGGTTGGACTAAATTGTTTTTGGTATCTTTTAGTTGTCACTGTATTAGACTAAGTAGAGGTGATTTGATGAGGTTGAAATGTTGAATTTACTGGAATAGTGGAGGCAGCTCCTGTTTTCTTTGTGACTTGCGGTAACTCTCTGTGGTTCTAAATCAATATTTGTTTAGTGGTCTGAAAATGTCGGAAACATTAACTTGCTTTACCATGCTGTAGTCCATGTAACTGTTTGTTAAATGCAATATGCTTTGTGGACTTCACCGGTGAGAGTTTGCAATCTGATTTTGTCATAAAACAAAGGTGTGATCGAATTTATTCCGCAACTGTGTCTTTTTATTGTCTCGGCCTTTAGGCCTATATATCAGGGCCGCAAGGCATATGAACTGACAGGTTATAGAGCAAACAGCGCAATTATCACAACACATAGGTTGTAATATGGCTTTGTTTTTTGGGGGGATTGACATGTATGTGACATGTGTGTGACTAGAATCTCTTCACTTATCAGTGTGTCCTTGGCATGCCATTGTCTTTTCCTGACTCTTCCTGTCCCCGCTGAGTGTTTGTCCTGCAGGACTAAGTGGCATTGTGGGGCTCTACAGAGAGAGAGCGGCATCCGGAGTGGAGTGTGGCGAGAGACACGCGGCGTACCAGCTGATTAACATACAGTCGTCCCGCTCAATCGATGGGCTAATTAACATCATGGCCCGTGCCGATTGCTATCTAGCTATCTAACCGAGAGATAATTCAATGCCGGCCTTATCAGTGGAAGGCATCCCTGTTCTCCAAAGTTTGTGTAAGAACCAGATAGCAGAGGATACACAGGACGAAAATTGAGCCATTAGTTACACAAAGTGAGAGAAGAGAGGGAGGGAACAGGGGAAGGAGAAGAGAGGGAGGGAACAGGGGAATGAGGAGGTAGGGAAAGTCTCTATCTGTAGCCTCTATCTATGTCTGTTCTGTTTTACTGGAAGTGTTGGACATTAAAGGATGAAGACAATCAGACACGAGGGAGAGCCCCCGAAGGAAGATCTGCGGTACTCCGTCCTGAGTCTCAGTCGACTGGAGTTGAACCTCTAAACATAGGCTGGGAGAGGGAGAGAGGAACAGAGAAGCAGAAAGAGAGAGGCAGAGAGGATATCAGAAAGAAAGAGCATCAGAGAGAGAGGAAAAATACCGATTTTGGAGAGGAGAGAGACCGTAAGAGCGCAAATTAAATAGTATGAAAGTGCGTGATACAGAGTAAGCTAGATAGAAACAGTGAAGACTTGTCAATATAGTGATGAAGAGAACTAAACAGAAAAGACAGTTGTTGAGAATTCCATTTGAAGAGTGACTTGCCGATACAACTCTAGCTTCACAGGGAAAACATTGCAGCAAGGGCTCTCACTCTTGATAGTGGTGGAACTGGCACATCTCATTCCAGGTTATAATGCATCTCTGTTTCTGGCTCTGTTGGATTCAACTTATACCCTGTAAGACAGCTACTGCAGTGACTGTGGAAGCTACGACCCTTTGGTGCACAAAATGATACAAATAAGGAAATAAAGATTCCTTGGTTCGAATCCTGAGTCTGCATGACAGGGATAAGCCGTACCTATGTGTGTGTGTGTGTGTGTGCAGGGGCGGAAATACCGGGGGGACGGGGGGGACACGACCCCCCCATCCTGGGAAAAATATGATTTGTCCCCCTCAATATATCACTGAAACATAACTATGTAATTTAAATAATATTAATAATACGCAGTGAAAGCAATTGTGCTGATTATAGACACTTAATAGCGCGTTTTTAAGTTTCAAAAGATTGCGACCCCCCCACCCTTTGCCTCACAATGGTTTGATCCACTGCCAGTTCCTTAGTTGGCAAGGTAACAGAGGGGTCGTGTCTACTGTCTGAAAGGCACTCAATGAACATAACTGACGTGAGGTTAATCCAGTCAATCGCGCACACACACTAGCTGAATATGCAGAGCTAGCGCGCAAATATTAACTATTAAGCTAGCTAGTACCTATTCCATTTATGTGGCCTCGTCAAAGATGGAATCTTTGCCATCGTCAATTTATTCCAAGATCAGCATGCAGATTATGTAAATTAGTGCTTCAAAGTCCCTGTGATAAGGTTAGCGATAAACTGAAGTCCAAACTGAACAGAACTACACTCTCTTCTACCATTGTCTTAAATATATTTAACGGTCTCGGTACAAAAGCTAAATTGTCGCAAGGGAACTTTGATTTATTTATTTTATTTCACCTTTATTTAACCCGGGTAGCAAAGATTATAGCAAACACCACTGAAACTGAATTGGTGCTCGCTAGCTTTGCAAATGCAGCTTTTGTTGGAAGCCAGCCAATATGAAACAAACTATTAAAATTACAAAAGGTTGCAGCATATGTTGTGTAAATGGTGAACTCATACAGCTGTCAACTCTTGTCATTTTAATCCGTTTCACATTTGCTAGCTACCTTTTAGATCGAAGCCCAAATAGAATGATAAAAGATAAGATGATAGAAGCCCATCTCCTACTGTAAATAACCTACACACTGTGTGTGTGTGTGTAGCCAGCCAGCCAGGTAGAAAAATGGCAGAAAAATAAAAGACGGACATCAGAGTATTTTTCAGTACACCAAAACGCATAGTATGAACCCTAGTAGCCTAATATCTCAAATACTAGTTGATAAAATGTTCATAAGAAAGAAATGAAATTCTAATGGAAATGTTTCACAATGATGTCATTAGGCAGAGCAGGCAACAGATAGCACACAGACAGCAGAGTTGGGGACAGATATGCAGGGACAGACTGGCAGAGACAGGGAGTCTCAGGTAAGTTTGTTGAGTCTTTGTTTGGCAACATTATGAAAGGTTCTCAATTTTTTTTACTTGTAAATTAGGAACATAATTGGAAAATGCCATGGATACCCCCACTCTCAACTTAAACTGGTGACTGAACTAAGATTTGTTAAAGGCAATGGTATTGCTGTTGTGATTAGTTGTGTAGTTTTGGGTACCGGTAGTTAGGAGTACGGCAAACACCTTATTTCTTTGGTTCCTCAATATACATTTACCATATTACAATGTAGGCTATGTGTTACAGCACTACTTTTGGTGTCCCCCTCAGGAATTGCTCTTGAGAAAATGTCATGTAATTGTCCCCTCCAAAGTTGATAGCAGATTTTCGCCCCTGTGTGTGTGTGTGTGTGTGTGTGTGTGTGTGTGTGTGGTGTGTGTGTGTGTGTGTGTGTGTGTGTGTGTGTGTGTGTGTGTGTGTGTGTGTGTGTGTGTGTGTGTGTGTGTGTGTGTGTGTGTGTGTGTGTGTGTGTGTGCGTTTTTGTGATATAGAGTATACCTTTCATACCAAGACGCTATTCTGCCAACTTTACCATGCCCCTGAATTTTTTATTATCTGGAAGTTATTGCCGGCAACAAAGCCTGTACCTTTATTTCCGCCAACCGACCTAGTCATGATTGCTGAAATGTGTCAAAAAGTCCCACCAACCCCTCAGTATAAATGTCGCCTTTCATTTTACCGTCTTTGGCAAACATTCAATCGTGAACAATCTATTGCTGTCTGACATCAAACTTGTCCTTGTCAATCACAAAGCTTCACAGACTTGAAATACAAATCGCTAGGCTATCTGTCTTCAGCCAAAATAACTGTTTGGGAGTTTGAAAGTGGAGAAGGCGTGTGATGGTGATCACATTCAAAGCGGATCAAAAAAGCAACTTTCTGAAATCCTCCTACAGCGGTTCAACCAGGTCAGATGGTTGAGAAGAGTGAGGACATGGGCTCGAATTAATTCTGTTATTTCCATTATAAAAATTCTTACTATAAAATATAGGCCCTATGTGTGTTGACTGTGATCTGAGCAGGGGGATGTAGACAAAGTGTGTCTCTTGCCTGTTTAATTAACAAAATAAGAATTATTGATTTTATTTGCATGGTGCTGCCATGGGCTGCACAGCCGGTAACATAATTCAACTCAAAAGATGCTATTCTATTTTATTTTATATTATAAATTGTATTAGTCTTAATGTTTCTTAGGATCTGCATTAAAAAAAAGTATAATGGTTTTCTTTGTCTAGCCGGTGCCATCTAATTACAATACCAAAACATATCTGACAAGGTTTTGAGGTAATTATTTACAAATGATTTACAAGTAGGCTATGGCAATCTGCTAATTTACTGTTGTGAATGTGGAAAAAATGAAAGCAGCGGAAGTTCGGAATTTAAACGGAGGAATTTAAACATGCAGCTGTCTGGTTACCACGACAACGGTCGCAACAACAGGGTCAAAGTTAAATGTTTCGTGCTACTTCCCGGCAAAATTAATGGCTATATAAAAGGCTAATGCCGACAAGACAGAGGTAAAAATAGAGCTGTTCGAAAGAAACATTGCCCAATTGTTTTAACAGGCAACATACCGTGAATCCTATTTGTAAGCACTAATAGAGTGCTAATGGTAGCAGTGTTTCACAGTCCCCATTCACCTTGTGTTGGCTGTGAAAGTCCACTCTCCCCCTAATCACATTATTGCTTCAGATGAACTTCAACACACCTCCCCCCTCACACACCAAAAAAAATAGATTATTGGATTTTTATAGGAATTCATGGGGAAAAGAGAGAAATCTCCTTCTCTTTTTTGTCTCCCCCCCTCCCCTCTCTCTATCTCCCTTTCACTCACTCTCTCTTCCTTTCCCGCTCTCTCCAAAAAGATAGAGAGAGATATTATCAGTTTGTTCTGAGACATTTTCTTTTTAATGACTTTGTAATGCAGTTCGGCCCATTTGGAAAAGGGAGAGAAAGAGCTCAACCTCCCTAACATGTTTAATTGTGTCAGGAAAGTAGAACAGCACGCCAATGTGACCTTCCATAGCCTCAAATCACTCCTGCTTCTGGAAACGAGCTCTGATAAACGACACTAAAGTAAATCGCGGTCTCATTCAGAAACTCTCCTCTCTCTCTGTCTTTCTCTCTCTCAGTGGGGTGGTGCTGGTCTGATGGCCTGGTTTGACGGACATGAAGAGTCATGATTACCCGTGGCCAGGATGTCCTGGTGCATGTAACACACGTGACCCCTGAGACGTGTCCACTGGACGGCCATGTGGCAGATGTGACGGCAGCCGTGTGGCACGCGGCATATGCTTCACACCACAACCGCCATCTGGCCTGGACATCAACTTAGCATGGACTCAACCCCAGCCCTCCACCCCTCCACCCCTCTACCACCTTCAACCCTTTAACCCTCCTTCACTTCACCCCTCACCATAACCGTACTTCCCATTCAAATCAAATCAAAAATCCAATCAAATGTTATTAGTCAAAAGCGCTGAATACAACAGGTGTAGACCTTACAGTGAAATACTTACTTACAAGACCCTAACCAACAATGTAGTTTAAACAATAATAAGAATAAAAAATTAAAGGAACAAGTAATTATAGAGCAGCAGTAAAGTAACAACTCTCTGTACTTACTGTACAGTGATGCCAAATAAAGAGAAATAACAGTTATTGTGACAGACCATTAGAGAAGTGGAGCTTTCAATATTCTGTTGTCTGTGATGTATGGAGTGTAATTTGCTGGAATGCAGTGAATGTTGTCAAGGTGCTTTGTTGGAACCGATAAATGACAGGCAAAAAGCAGCAACACAAAGCAATGAAGTTGAATTCAGAACACAACTCAAGGGTGGCTCAAAATGGAACGGAACAAGAACAGGAATAGAAGGGAATGGAACATGGCATGAAATGCAACAGCACATTACCACCATGAAGCAGGATTTAGCCACCTACTTTCTGGTAACCCTCGTCTCTGAACACCGACTAGCAGCTTTAATTGATTCTTTCTCTATTTCCTGGAGGGCTCTCAGTATGAGGGGTTAAAAGTTAGACATTCAAACACTTTTAGGTGCGGGCCAGTAAATTACATTGAGGGGGGAAAGCGCTGTTGGATCATTGTGATTCCTGAGCTAGGCTGGGATCTCATAGTTACCTGCTCCTCTCGTCTCCTCTCCTCTCTGTCTCCTCTCCTCACTGTCTCCTCTCCTCTCGTCTCATCTCCTCTCCTCTCATCTCCTCTCGTCTCCTCTCATCTCCTCTCGTCTCCTCTCCTCTCTGTCTCCTCTCCTCACTGTCTCCTCTCCTCTTACCATTAAATTGACGCTTCCATGGACACACTACTCATTTGAATATTATCCTAGTGTCCTTCCTTACCCCTAATCTGACTTGCTCAAATGGAATTTTCTTCTATTTGAATGTTCTCTCCTTTTATGAATTAATAAAATAGATTGTCCAGGGGGATATCTTTTCTAGAACATATGGAATTTCCTAGTCAGTTCTTATATAATTGGGTTTCCTTCAGGATCATAATTTAACTGCACCATCTCTGGATTTGACACGTTTAAATGATTTTTCCAAATTATTTTCACTTTTTTAATTACTTCATTACTCACTCTCTCCCTCTCCCCCTCAGATGTCCGGTGGTGTCCAGTCCTGTTCGGTAGCGTATATTAAAACACTCTTATCTGCATTCTCTTGGTGGAGGCCAGTAAACAAGATAAGGTTGGTCAAACAAACAGCCGCTGTCAGCGCTATCGACCATCATGACTATTTACCACCTGGACAGCTGCTCAAACACTGTCCAACCGATAGGCTCACACCAGCCCCAGCACACAGGCACAGGGGATACTGTTCATATTACCTCATCTGTACCCAAAGATATCACAGAACACTCCCAAGGACACTGTTGAAACGACTAGACATCAAAGTCTGATAAATGTTTGAGTGGACAATGACTATCAGGACTCAGGATATGGCCCAGATGCAGACACAGGAGGAGGATAGTTTGGTTTTCAGAATATGTATTATAACAAAGGGGCAGGCAAAACGGCAGGTCGGGGGGGCAGAGGTTCGTAATCCAAGGCAGAGTCAATTAGGGACAGAACAGCAGGCAGGTTCAGGACAGGCAGAAAGAACTTGAGAAACAGGAAACACACTGGTAAGACCTGACAAAACAAGACGAACTGGCAACAGACAAACAGAAAACGCAGGTATAAATACACAGGGGATAATGGGGAAGAATAGGAGACACCTGTTGGGGGGAGGAGATGAGCACAACACAGGTGAAACAGGGTGCGACAATGACTAGGGTCAAGAGACAAGGCACAGAGTGGAAAGATCTGCTAACATGTCTCTCAGGGAAAGAGGGAAACATGGAGTAACAACTGTGGCTGCGTAAAAGAAGATTGGCTTCTCTTCCTCTGGGTGCCTTTCACTCTGAGTTAAAGCTTCAGATACACACATTGTTGGGTTATGGGAATTACCTCCCTACACACTGCCCTGCATCAAAGACAGAACAGTATGAAGATATGCAGAAACTGCTTCTCCAATAGAAATCCGAGATCACACTTGTCATGGCGACTTTAGCTAGCACAGGTCATGCGCAAAAACACGACATCGGGTCTAGCGGTCGTGTCGCCAGTAGTGAGTACAGCGAGGTAAGCTTAGCTAGCTTTGCTATGGAGGGAACTACGTTATGAAGTTGAGGACTTCTCCCCTTCTGTTGAGCGACTCACCATCTCAAGATGGTCAGCTAATTCAGTTCTATGTGTAAGCCAGTGGTCACCAACCAGTCGATCGCGACCATTTCATATTTCTGAAAAGACAAACTCCGTAGACAGGCAGATTTGTGGCTAAATCAAGTGTGCCTACTGCGCTGGCCAATCGGATAGCTCAAATCACTGTGCCTACCTACAGCTTCCACGACCCTGGCTACAGCAGGCTACAGCAGAGTCATGATACTGGCCTAAGTGAGATTTCATCATTTTTAAAACCAAAAATATCACAAAGAGCTGCTGTTTTTATGATTGAGTCCATGTCTAAGTTTTATTTAGCAATGTCAACACTGTTTTTATTCAACACTATTACAAAACATAAAACGTGCTTCTCTCGCATTCCACACGCGCTGCGGCTGCAATGAATGAGCAGCCAAGTGTATCGATAGCCCTGCATTTTTATTATTATTGGCAGCACGTCGTGTCTATTTTAACATCGAGGAGTATTTAACTTTCTCTGATCACAGGAACAACGTAAATTTGTGCCTGAGGCAGATGCGGTGTGAATCAAGTTTTGACATCAGGTGGAAGACTGTGTCCCTTCTCTCTGGTCAGTCTCACCATAGGAAAGGAAGGAGGAAGCAGGGACCATGAGAGGCTCTGCTGCTCCCTACCTCCGCTGAGACTAACGCCGTGTTCAAAACTACTGGGAACTCAAAACTAGGAAACTTCCGACTTTAGTTGCGTTCACGACAACTGGGAACTCGGGAAAAAGCGAGATCTGACTGGGAACAATCTTTTGAACGGTCATCCAACTCGGAAACTCTGGCATCTTTCTAGAGCTCCAACTTTCCGACCTGAAGTTCACTTATGTCATGATTTGACGTGTTTTTTTTTTTTAATTCCCAATTGTCTTGAAAGCACCATGTGAAAAAAAAGTAACATTTTTTAAGTCATGTTTAAAAAAAATCTGAGAGGCTTGCTTTTTGACTGCGAAAGTGATCTTGACTCAGAAAAGGTTGGTGACCACCAGTGGTGGAAAAAATATCCAATTGTCATACTTGAGTAAAAGTATAGATACCTTAATAGAAAGTTACTCAAGTAAAAGTGAAAGTCACCCAGTAAAATAGTACTTGAGTAAAAGTCTAAAAGCATTTGGTTTTAAATATACTTAAGTATCAAGAGTAGAAGTTTAAATAATTTCAAATTCCTTATATCAAGCAAAGCAGACTGCACCATTTTCTTGATAAATGTTTTTATGGATAGCCAGGGGCACACTCCAACAATGACATTATTTACAATGGAATGTGTTTCATACGACACTTGTTCTACAACACCTTGCTACGAAAGTAGCTTGCAACTTAGTTTCAACATTTCATCTCGTCATAAAAGGTCGCTGGTTTGTATAGAGCCGACAAAGTGAACATCTGTTGCTGTGCCCTTGGAAAAGGCAGTTAACCCTAATTGCTCTAGGTGTGCTGTACAATGGTGACCCTGGTCATGACCCCACTCCCTGCGGGTGTCTCAAGGGGAGTTGGCATATGCAAAAAACACATTTCCATTACACACAAATATAAGCACCCACCCCCAAATAATTGTTATTATTATGTAAATAGATGTTTAATGTGGAAACGGTCCCGTGTGGCTCAGTTGGTAGAGCATGGTGTTTGCAACGCTAGGGTTGTGGGTTTGTTTCCCACGGGGGACCAGTACGGAATTTTATTTTTTTTTAAATAACAAAAAAAAAAAATCTATGCATTCACTACTGTAAGTCACTCTGGATAAGAGTGTCTGCTAAATGACTAAAATGTTTTTAAAAAATGTAGAAAAAAAGTAAAATGTTGAATGCCCGGTCTTGAGTCAGCTCAGCTGTCCTACAACACAATCATCTATAACTGGCTAGTTTTGTCTAGTCTCTCCTAAGGTTTGCTGTTAGGATTTGGATGGAGCTGCAGAGATGGATAGCAGTCATTTTACAGGCTCCTGACCAATTCTGTTGACACTGATCTAAACTTTCTTTGTACATAATATTTGTGCCATCATTTCCTATGACCCAAAAAACGCTTCTGGACATCAGAACAGTGATCACTAATCTCGATTTGGATTAAGATTTTCTACTTCAACGAGTCTACAGTTTTAGATGTTCTGCTCATTCTGGAACAGGCCCGAATCCCCGGGACTTGGAGTCGTGGCTGAACAAGGACAATATACTGTACAGTACACCAGGCTGGTTTTTCTATAGGGTTGTGTCTCTTTGTTAACAACAGCTGGTGTGCAATCTCTAATGTTAAGGAAGTCTTGAGTTGTTGCTCGCTTGAAAACAACACTCAACCAGCTGTGTAGGGCCATTAGCAAACAAGAAAATGCATATCCAGAGGTGGCGCTCCTAGTGGCCGGTGATTTTAATACAGGGAAACTGAAATCCGTCTAACCTCAGTTTTACCAGCATGTCACCTGTACAACTAGAGGTGAAAAAACTCTATATCACATTCACTCCACACACAGAAACACATACATAACTCTCCCTCTCCCTCCATTTGTCAAATCTGACCATAACTCTATCCTCCTAATTTCTGCTTACAAGCAAAAACTCAAACAGGAAGTAACAGTGACACACTCAATACGGAAGTGGTCCGATGATGCGGATGCTAAGCTAACTGGAATATGTTAATATGTTAATACGATAACATTAGGGAGTTTGCCACATCAGTCACCGACTTCATTAATAAGTGCATCAACGACTTTCCCACGGTGACAGTACGTACATATCCCAACCAGAAGCCATTAATTACAGGCAACATCCACAGTGAGCTAACCTGTTTGGGCTAGGGGGCAGTATTGAGAATTTTGGAAAAAATATGTGCCCATTTTTAACTGCCTCCTACACCAACTCAGAAGCTAGAATATGCATATTATTGTTCAGGTTTGGATAGAAAACACCCTAAAGTTTCTAAAACTGTTTGAATGGTGTCTGTGAGTATAACAGAACTCCTATGGCAGGCAAAAACCTGACAAGGTTTCATGCAGGAAGTGGCCTGTCTGACAAGGAGTCGTGCGTCTTGCATCTGTTTATTGAAAAGTAAGGATCTTAGCTGTAACGTGACAATTCCCAGGGCTCCAATAGGCTCTCAGAACCCGGGAAAAACATGAAGGATGACGAGGCGGCCTCAGGCTGAAACAGATTATCGCCTTTGGTAAGTGGCCGATCAGAGGACCATTGAATGAGGCGCGTGCACGATTCGTCCCCGTGGAGAAATTTCATTCGGCTGTTTAGGCTCATTGCAGATTCCCGGTCGGAATATTATCGCTTTTCTACGAGATAAATGGCATAAAAATTGGTTTTAAACAGCGGTTGACATGCTTCGAAGTACGGTAATGGAATATTTAGACATTTTTTGTCACGCCATGCGCCATGCTCGTGACCGTGATGTAGCATTCTGATAGTGTCTAGAACTCACAAACAAAACGTCGCTGTTTGGATATAACGATGGATTATTTGGGACCAAACCTACATTTGTTATTGAAGAAGAAGTCCTGGGACTGCATTCTGACGAAGAACAAGAAAGGTAAGAACATTTTTCTTATAGGAAATGTGATTTTGGTGAAGGCTGAACTGGGTGGGTGTCTAAATAGCTAGCCCGTGATGCCGGGCTATGTACTTAGAATATTGCAAAATGTGCTTCATCCGAAAAGCTATTTTAAAATCGGACATATCGAGTGCATAGAGGAGTTCTGTATCTATAATTCTTAAAATAATTGTTATGCTTTTTGTGAACGTTTATCGTGAGTAATTTAGCAAACTGTTAGTAAATTCCCCGGAAGTTTGCGGGGGGTATGCTTTTTCTGAACGTCACATGCTAATGTAAAAAGCTGGTTTTTGAAATAAATATGAACTTGATTGAACAGACATGCATGTATTGTATAACATAATGTCCTAGGTGTGTCATCTGATGAAGATCATAAAAGGTTAGTGCTGCATTTAGCTGTGGTTTGGGTTTATGTGACATGATATGCTAGCTTGAAAAATGGGTGTCTGATTATTTCTGGCTGGGCACTCTCCTGACATAATCTAATGTTTTGCTTTCGTTGTAAAGCCTTTTTGAAATCGGACAGTGTGGTTAGATTAACGAGATTCTTGTCTTTAAATAGCTGTAAAATAGTCATATGTTTGAGAAATTGAAGTAATAGTATTTCAAACGATTCAAAAATCGCGCCACTGGATTGAAGTGGCTGTTACGTAGGTGGGATCGTCCCACATGCGCCAGAGAGGCTAAAGGCTAGAGCTTCTGCTTTCAAGGAGCGGGATGTAATCCGGACACTTATAATAAATCCCTCTATGACCTCCGACGATCCATCAAACAGTCAAAACGTCAATACAGGACTAAGATCAAATCTTACTATGCTGGCTCTGACGTTTGTCGTGTGTGGCAAGGCTTGTAAACTATCATGAATTACAAAGGGAAACCCAGCCGCGAGCTGATCTGTGACACAAGCGTACCAGATGAGCTAAATTCCGTCTATGCTCACTTCGAGGCCAGCAACACTGCATGCATGAGAGCCCCAGCTGTTCTAGCTGACCTTTAAACAGGTTAACATTCAGATGGCCACAGCGCCAGACGGATTGCCAGGATGCGTACTCAGAGCATGCGCTGGAAAGTGTCTTCACTGGCATTTTCAACCTCTCCCTAACCCAGTCTCTAATACCTACATAGTTCAAGCATACCGCCATAGTCCCTGTGCCCAAGAATGCCAAGGTAACCTGTCTGAATGACTATCGCCCCGTAGCACTCAGGTCTGTAGCCATGAAATGCCTTTAAATGCTGGTCATGGCTCACATCAACACCATCATCCCAGACACCCTGGACTAACTACAATTTGCATATTGCCCCAACAGATCCACAGATGACACAATCACTACCCTCTCTAATCTGGACAAGAGGAACACCTACGTGAGAAGGCTATTCATTGACTATAGCCCAGCATTCAACACCACATTGCCCTCCAAGCTCATCACTAATTTCAGGACCCAGGGACTGAACACCTCCCTCTGCAACTGGATCCTGGATATCCTGATGGGCCGCCCCCAGGTACCGATGCTTAGACCACTCCTGTACTCCCTGTTCACCCACGACTGTGTGGCCGCACACGACTCCAACACCATCATTAAGTTTGCTGACGACACGGTGGCCTGATCACCGACGACAATGAGATAGCCTATAGGGATGAGGTCAGTGACCTGGCAGTGTGGTGCCAGGACAACAACCTCTCCCTCAACATCAGCAAGACAAAGGAGCTGATCATGGACTACAGGAAACGGAGGGCTGAGCCCGCCCCCATCCACATTGACAGGGCTGTAGTGGAGCAGGTTGAGAGCTTCAAGTTCCTCAGTGTTCATATCATTAAGGAATTATCATGATCCACACACACCAACACAGTCGGGAAGAAGGCACGACAACGCTTCTTTCCCCTCAGGAGACTGAAAAGATTCAGCATGGGACCTCAGATTCTCAAAAAGTTATACAGCTGCACCACTGAGAGCATCTTGACTGGCTGCATCACATCTTGGTATTGCAATTGCTTGGCCTCTGACCACAAGGCGCTACAGAGGGTAGTGCGTTAGGCCCAGTACATCACTGGGCCGAGCTCCTTGCCATCCAGCCATCCAGGACCTCTATACCATGCAGTGTCAGAGGAAGGCCTAAAATTGTCAAAGACTCCACCCACCCAAGTCATAAACTGTTCTCGTTGTTACCGCACAGCAAGCGGTACCGATGCACCAGGTCTGGATACACTAACTCTTTTGATTCACTTTATGTACATATCTACCTCAATTACCTTGTACTCCTGAACATCGATACTCTGTGTATTTATTCCTCATGTTATTATTTTTTCTATTATTCAATTTTTTCCCCTCAGCATTGTTGGGAAGGGCCCACAAACGTTTCACTGTTAGTCTGCAAATTTTGTTTACGAAACGTGACAAATAACATCTGATTTGATTTGGTTAGCACTTTCCCGGTGGACAAATCCCAGAACTGCTTATATACCTACAACAGGTGTACGCTACATGTGGACATTGCACAAACATCATCCAGCTTAAGTCTAGATTTATTTATCCCCCCCAAAAAATCGACAACACATTTTATGATGTAAAAATTATATTGATGGGCTAATAAAAACGGTATACCTACACTTAACTAGCAAATTTTAAAAAAGTTGTGTGTAGAGTACAACTTCAGCTGTCTAACCAGAACTAGAATGGCTTTTTATTTGTCTATTTGGCAAACACATTTTATTACACACTGACATGCACAGCTCTCTGGGTGAGGCTCTGTCTTCAAGTCTCCAGTGAGTGATGAAGTCCCTTCCATTCCATCTATGTAATGTATTGCAGGTTATGGACAGTTGCAGTTAGGTGGCAGATGGGGTGGAGTGGATGACACTTAACATGACAGAGTTTGCCTCAACCCATGGGTCCAGCAGGCAGAGTTCAATAACCACAGGCTGATGTGAGATGCAGGAGGATGGCACTCTTCTCATACCACTCTGTAGGCTACTTACCAATGCAAAGCTCCAGGAGGTCAATAGCCTACAGAGTAATATGAGACAAGTGTAGTTCCTGAACTTATTGATAGTACCATTCCATTCAATAATAACAAAAGATGATACAAAGTAATAGATATGTATTTTATCATTTTTATGAGGAGTGCAAGGTCTCTCCCAATGCAGACATCAGTATCGACCTGTCTTTTAATCAGAGGACTCCATTTCAAAAGCATCTCTTCTGCCCATCTGTAGAAGAATTTGGAAAAAGTTGATGAGTGACACATGTATTGAAAGGGTGATATTACAAAAAAATGTGTGATGTACTGTCTTATTAGTAATAACTTTTCATCCCTTCTGAGGAGTTTGCCAACGGCTGATGGGCATGGCAGTGTAGATCAGCTCCAGCCCCCTCTCGTCAGAGATACTGTTCAATAAGGAGCCTGACTTTGACTCTTATATCTGGCCCAGCTCCTAGATCACAGAGGGATAGGGAGAGAGAAAAACTGTCACCATACAGTCATGGAAGCCAACAGTAAATACATGGTTGAACATAGCCAATCAGAGATTCTGATTCACAGCTAATTCACAAGAGACACGTGCCATCATGTCACTGATTGGTTGACATTACTCACTTGGGCCCAGGAGTAATCCATGGGCACATTGGAAGGGGGGCACCTCCTTACAACATTCAAGACACACATATACACACTGCACTGATTACATTATCAATGGTGGTAAGTTGAATTCCAGGACAGATAGTATTTTGACTATTGACCAGATCAAATGTGACCAACCTGATTCAAGTGTCCTCCATTACTCTGCAGCAGGACTGGTGTCTGGCCACTGCCTCAGCCTTCTGTAACATCTCCTGATAAGGTAGGGGGGTCCCACAACGCTGGTGGAGGGAAGGTTGAGGGGGCAGCTCTTGGGGAATTGTGTGGGGGGGGGGGGGTCTTGGCCGATAGGTCGCTGGTTAAGGTCCCTAATTTGACTTGGTGGGAGATCTGTCAACGTGCGCTTGGGCGGGGTGCTTGACCATGGTTGCTCTAGTGGGTTGCTCTGAATGGGAGTGTCTGCTAGATGACTGAATGTAATGTAAATGTTGAATGGAGAATGTTTAATGTACGAATCGGTCGCCTGGTCACACAAGTGTATTACCGGCTATGCACATCAAGCCCAGACTACCACGACACTGCTGAACATCAAATCCACCAGGTGTTGTATGTAGCCTGTGAATAAAATTAAATATTATCACTCAATAAACATATAGCATGAAAAATAACTTTCTCTAGTCAGGCCGGTGACGTGTACATTGCTGAATGCTTGCTGATACATTTTGCTATCTGCTGCCAGACCCATAGCAATATTTGTAGTAGACAAGTACCATCCTTCATTTATCTTTGCCCCTACAAAATACACTATAAACAGGCATGTTGTTTTGCGTTAGCAGATGAAGTCCCTGAATGCTGACTAGCTAGCTAGCTATCTAACTTGAAAATCATTTTTTGTCCGAGTTTACATTATTTGTCTAGCTAGCTAACGTTAGCTAGCCAGTTCGAGTTAAAAAATTATTGAAAGCAACCTGGCTTAATCCTATGATTAGCTAGCAAGCTAGTATCCAAGTGCCTGCCCTGTATCGACCTTAAATGCCTATGGGCTATCTACTTAGCTAACGTACTCACCAACACCAGTGGTTTGAAGGTTAACAGTGACCATGTCACATGCAATCCATTTCTGGCTATCTGGCAATGTTGTTGAAATGCTTTGGAAATTTGCACCAACTTTCTGGAAGTCCATTTCCACTCCTATTTGCAGAGCGAAATGTGCGTGCGATTCACCCATATGCACACTTGATAACAAATGTCCACACGGCAGCTGAGGGAGGAGTACAAAGTGTTGTCTCTGGGTAATTGGGCATCATTGGCAAAAGTAGGTATGTAAGTAATGCATACCCAATCCTCCAGTAAGCCGTGACAAACTCACTTACATATTTATGTTTTGGAAGAAACTGACTTTATGACCATAATTATCCTATTTACACTTTGTAGTCTATTTTGACACTAGAATTTATGTTTTTGACTCATATTGGTGCTACATAGGCTGTTTAAAACCAGATAAGTTGGTTTTAAGGGGCAGTTGACCTTTAAGACATTGGATTGAATCTCGGTTTTACCTTTAGAGTTCGAGAAAATCAAAAACTAAAGATGAATTTTCCACTTTTCTCTCTCTCTCTCTCTCTCTCTCTCTCTCTCTCTCTCTCTCTCTCTCTCTCTCTCTCTCTCTCTCTCTCTTCTCTGCCTCTCTCTCTCTTACACTAACACACACACACACTCTCCCTCACCCTCTTTCTTACTCACTCCTTCTCCCTCCCTCTCTCCCCCCATACTGTGATTTATCTCTCCACTGCCCTTCTCTCCATCTACTGCTCAGCTGAGGCATCTACACAGTGATTTGTGTTCTCCTCTCCGCCGGTGCATCTTAAATGATGGCCCTGTGTTATTAAATCTCAGCACTTACACTGTGTCCAGGGCATATTAGTGCAGCCCTTCTGCACACCACCATAGCACAGGATGTGATCTAACGCAGAGGGGGGAGGGACCGCACATCTAGTCAGCTGAGGGGAGAAATGCTGCTGTCAGCACATTTCCCCCACACACACACACACACACACACACACACACACACACACACACATACAGACGCTCAGAGACACACACACACACACACACATGCTGACACTCATACACACACGGATGCTCAGACACACACAATCACTCTCACACCCACACACACACACACACACACACACACACACACACAAAACTACACAAATAGACTGCAACAGAAACGTCTGAATTAAAAGCATTATTTTGAGACAGAAAGACTGCATAAATCAATGCAGAATGTTCAGTACATAAATTAGCTGGATGAATGAGAAATAAATTGAGCACTTTGAGTTTCTCTCTCTTTCATTCTAATTATTTGCAAAGCCACTGTTTTCATGGAAGGCTTTGATTAGCTCAATAGCTCCTGTGTTTGATCCAAATGCAGGACATTGTTGGGAAAAATCCCCATTTCTTCTCCACAGTTTGATTACATTTTGAAGGCATTGTTCAATGCGGTCTTGGAGACCAACCGCTGAGGAATTCAGTGTGTCTGTTTTCAGTTAATTATGGGCTGTGTTCTGAGGATATCTTGGAGAAACATTCACCGTTCTGTTTGATTGCTGCTTGGGCGAAAAAGGAATCTGCTCTAATTTGCTGCAACATGTATACAATTATGAACACAGGCGTACGGCAGACAATGCTGAGACTGTGAGTGGTTACAGAGTAATGCATTTACAGTGTGGATCATTCCAATGTCTGCTGCTGTTTTTCAGGGGGTTGGTTGATTGGCTCAAATAGCTGACTCACATTTCTCATTGAATGCACTATAGGAGAGAGTTGAGATTTTCAATGCTTTCTCAGTGGCAGCTTGAAAAAACAAAGCCGATTTGTTTATGATCTGATGATATGTTAGTTGTTTATCTTGAGATACAGTGCAACATACTGTAGCCACCATACTAGGAAATAAGTGTACACACACACACAGAGACACACACATAAAAACACTCTCTCACTCACACACACACACACACACACACACACACACACACACACACACACACACACGCTCTGTGACTCTGTCCTTCCTGCCCTTGTCTGACCAAAGCTGCACCCCGATGCTCTTTACGGGTGTAAGGTGAAAATAATTGTCTGTTTGAGTGTGAGAGGTCAGAGAGAGGGAATAAAAAAAAAAGAGAGAATGCTGAATATTTAAGGTAAATGAAGTGTGGCTCCCCAAGGGGAGGGCAGGATCGGAGGAGGGAAGGGAGAGAGGGAGGGGAGGAGTGGCGAAACACCACCGCTCTGCTTCTCTAGCACTCTACAGTTGTACCTCCCTGCCTGTTTGTCAGTGGTGCTGCTGAGCAGTACCTGAGTCTAAGAAACCAGAGCTGTGTGGTCCTGTTAACTTTTGATATAGCGCTACTGTCAATCAAACTATCATCATCATCACAAATCATTATACTGTTCCTCATTGTCACACCATGAATCAAATAGCCTATACTCACTGTCCCTCCTCATCACAAACTCCATGATGTCTTTGAATGTCTTTCCCCTAGTTGTCCTCCAGAACCCATAGCTCTCACATCTACCACAATACATTACAATACAATACAATACAATAAACGTATCTGTGTGCTGTCAGAGCCATTGTCCCTGACCTGGATATGGTTGACTAGTCTGACTGGGTGCATGTTTGACTAAATGGGTAAATTTAATTGGGTGATGAGAATTCATTATATTTCTGTTCCCAGTCAGTATCATAATGACTGGCTAGCTGCAGCGTGTATTCACTTTGTCCTCCATGTTTAAACCATGACTGGGTGAGGCTCCTGCCCGTAATCAGCGCCAGCTCTTTCCATTCCCCGCAATACACTCTACACAGCCACACCACAGACATTAGCATTAAAACAATTTGAATGGAAATTTCACGTCCCGCGTCCAAAATGAATGGATTTAATCAAGCAATTCTACAGGGCATTCATATACATTACGAGAAGCTTTCGTTTGGAGCGCGAGAAAGGGGGGAAACAGGGAGAGAAACAGTTTAATTTATCAAAATCCACATGTTGACCTTGAGCACATTATCAAGTCATTACAGGAAGTGGAGATGAGGAAATACAAGCTATCAGCCCAGAGTCCTTAGGGAATGCAGCCAATAAGGTCAGTGTTAATGACCAGACCCACTGCTCACTACACACACACATATCGGCGCGTGCACACACACACACAGACGGACACTCACAGACACATAAACACTGATGAACGCACAAACACCAACGTGAGCTCACTCACCAACGAGCCCGCACACGCACCACAAATACACACACACACATGCTCACACACACACCATCACACACACTCACAAGGGTCTATATCCAGGCCAGCAATCCCCCCCCAAACCACTCTAAGACAGTCCTCACACCGCCCCTGTCTTTGCAGGATCCCTCGCCATCCTTTACTGAATTATGTTCAATTGATTTGTTAATCAGCTGGAGTAAAGTGTACCATTATTTCTGGCCATTCGTCTGTTGACTGGCCAAGTTTAAGGAGTGTTTATCAGACCCAACAAGTGTTGTGACCAGATAGTCACCCTGCTACGTTGCTGCATTCAGAGGTAATTTGCAGCTCGGGTTGCTTGGGTGGTGGTTCAGAGCAGGCCACAGTGTAGAGGAGAAAGAGGGAGATGGAGGTCATTTATTTTCTCTAGGAGTGTCTTTTTCAGCACACAAAGAGAGAGAGAGAGAGAGAGAGAGAATAATCCCTTTGAATTGAAATTTAAATTAGGAGAGAGAGAGAGAGAGAAAAAGAGAGAGCGAGAGAGAGAGAAATACAGCATCTTCAGAAAGTATTCACAGCCCTTGACTTGTTCCACATTTTGTTGTTTTACAGCCTGAATTTAAAAAATGTATTTTTGTCACTGGCCAACACACAATACCCCATAATGTCAAGTGGAATTATGTTTTTATAAATTAATAAAACATTTAAAACTGAAAAGTCTTAGTCAAAAAGTATTCAACCCCTTTGTTATGACAAGCCTAAATAAATTCAAGAGTAAAGATTTGCTTGATAAGTCATATAATAAGTTACACGGACTCTGTGTACAATAATAGTGTTTAAGATCATTTTTGAATAACTACCTCATCTCTTTACCACACACATACAATTATCTCTAAGGTCCCTCAGTCGAGCAGTGAATTTCAAACACAGATTCAACCACAAAGAGCAGGGAGGTTTCCCAATGCCTCGCAAAGAAGGGCATCTATTGGTAGATGGGTAATTTTTTTAATAAAAAGCAGACACTGAATATCCTTTTGCGCATGGCGAAGATATTAATTACACTTTGGATGGTGTATCAATATACACCCAGTCACTACAAAGATACAGGCGTCCTTCCTAACTCAGTTGCCAGAGAGGAAGGAAAACGCTCAGGAATGTCACCATGAGGCCACTGGTGACTTTAAAACAGTTGAAGGGTTTAATGGCTGTGATAGGAGAAAACTGAGGATAGATCAACAACATTGTGGTTACGGCACAATATTAACCTAAATGACAGAAAGCCTGTAAAGAATAAAATATTCCAAAACATGAATCCTGTTTGCAACAAGGCACTAAAGTAATTCTGCAAAAAATGTGGCAAAGCAATTCACATTTTGTCCTGATTATGAAGTGTAATGTTTGGGCCAAATCCAACACAACACATTACTGAGTACCACCCTCCATATTTTCAAGCATAGTGGTGGCTGCATCATGCTATGGGTATGCTTGTAATCTCTAAGGACTGGGGAGTTTTTTAGGAGAAAAAATAAACAAAATTGAACTAAGCACAGGCAAAATCCCAAAGGAAAACCTGGCTACTTGAAAACCTGGCTACTTATTTGTTTAAAAAAAATGTTGTTACTACATGATTCCATATGTGTATTTCATAGTTTTGATGTCTTCACTTTTATTCTACAATTTAGAAAAGAGTAAAAATAAAGAAAAACCCTTGAATGAGTAGGTGTTCTAATACTTTTGACCGGTGGTGTATACATACTGTCAATGGTGTGTGTACTGGGAGCGATGTCAGGTGCAGGAGAGCAGAGAGTTGTGAACAGGCGCACACTTTATTAAGGCAGGAGAAACCAACAGACGGACGCCACTGCGTCGAAACATCCAGCCAAATGGCAAAAGTGCAAAACGCGCTAACAGTCACAATAATTAAGTTCAAACAAATAAACAAACCTCGTGAAATAAAACACGGAATAAACAAACTTTGATGAAGCACGTTTGGCAGCGATTACAGCCTGGAGTATTCTTGGGTATGACACTGCAAGCTTCACACACATGTATTTGGGGAGTTTCTCCCATTCTTCTCTGCAGATCCTCTCAAGCTCTGCCAGGTTGGATGGGGAGCATTGGGGAGAATTTTTCAGGTCTCTCCAAAGATGTTCAATGGGGTTCAAGTTTAGGCTCTGGCTGGGCCCCTCAAGGACATTCAGAGACTTCTGCGTTGTCTTGGCTGTGTGCTTAGGGTTGTTGTCCTGTTGGAAGGTGAACCTTCGCCCCAGTCTGAGGTCCTGAGCGCTCTGGAGCAGGTTTTCAAGAATCTCTCTGTACTTTGCTCCGTTCATCATTGCCTCGATCCTGAGTAGTGTCCCAGTTCCTGCTCCTGAAGAACATCCCCACAGCATGATGCTGCCACCACCATGTTTCACCATAGGGATGGTGCCAGGTTTCCTCCAGACGTGACGCTTGGCATTCAGTTCAATTTAGTTTCCATCAGACCCGAGAATCTTGTTTCTCATGGTCTGAATGGTCTTTAGGTGCCTTTTGGCAAACTCCAAGTGGGCTGTCATGTGCCTTTTACTGGCCACTCTACCATAAAGGACTGATTGGTGGAGTGCTGCAGAGATGGTTGTCCTTCTGGAAGGTTCTCCCATCTCCAGAGGAACCCTGGAGCGCTGTCAGAGTGACCATCAGGTTATTGGTCACCTCCCTGACCAAGGCCCTTCTCCCCCGATATACACATCTTTTAAAATATGTAAAAAAAAATATATACAAATATGTAATTTTATTTAATCAATTTTTAATTAAGGCTGTAATACAACAAAATATGGAATTAGTCAAGGGGTATGAATACTTTCTGAAGGCATAGAACATAGAAATAGAAAAGGAGAGCAAAAGAGGGAGTGAGAGAGAGAGCCAAAGAGAGAGAGAGAGAGAAAGAGAGAAACTGAGATACATAGGGACAGAGAGACAGAGAGAGACAGAGAGAGAGTGTGAGACAGAGCGAGAGAGAGAGGGGGGATGTTTGAAAATAGAAGTGGCTGAGAAAGGCTCTTCAGCCGAGGAGAGAGCAGAGCAGAGGAGAGGAGGGACCTTTTCAGACGTCATTACCCTCTCAGCCGGACATATTCATGCTCCACATCATCAGACTCTCACCGCGTAAATTGCTCCATTTCCTGTTTTGCTTCGAGATAGCAGTTTCACATGAATCCACACAGTAAAATGCCAGGAGAGAAGAAATGGAAAAGAATAAATGGAGACGAGGGGGAGAGAGAGGGGATAGAGAGAGGGTTGGAAAACAGAGAATGATAGAAGGTTCATACGGAGAGAGATTTGACAAGAGGATGAGGTTTTTGAAGATATATTTTATATCCTGAGTGTTTTCATGATCTGTTCAGCTGGGCTATGGTTGAAAACAAAAGGGAGAACGAAAGCTCATAATGTTTTGTAAACGCAAGGACACTCACTCTCGCTTCAAATTCTAACTCAATGGTCCCTATAGCAACCCAGAGGAACTGGAAGACAACAATTGGATTTGCTGTAGTGTCAGAAGCAGGGAATAATTGGAGAAAAAAAAACATATTCAATAAAATATCCAAATATCCATTCACAATTAATACTCAAAAAGTGGAGAAAGAGTGCAAGAGAGAGATAGATAGAGAGTAAAAGTCTAAAAGTATCTGGTTTGAAATGTACTTATAGTTGAAGTCGGAAATTTACAAACACCTTAGCCAAATACATTTAAACTCAGTAATTTCACAATTCCTGACATTTAATCCTAGTAAAAAGTCCCTGTCTTAGGTCACTTAGGATCACCACTTTATTTTAAGAATGTGAAATGTCAGAATAATAGTAGAGAGAATGATTTATTTGAAATTTAATTTTATTCATCACATTCCCAGTTGGTCAGAAGTTTACATACACTCAATTAGTATTTGGTAGCATTGCCTTTAAATTGTTTAACTTGGGCCAAGCGTTTCAGGTAGCCTTCCACAAGCTTCCCACAATAAGTTGGGTGAATTTTGGCCCATTCCTCCTGACTGAGCTGGTGTAACTGAGTCAGGTTTGTAGGCCCCCTTGCTCGCACACTCTTTTTCATTTCTGCCCACAAATCTTCTATAGAATTGAGGTCAGGGCTTTGTGATGGCCACTCTAATACCTTGACTTTGTTGTCCTTAAGCCATTTTGCCACAACTTTGGAAGTATGCTTGGGGTCCATTTGGAAGACCCATTTGCAACCAAGCTTTAACTTCCTGACTGATGTCTTGAAATGTTGCTTCAATATATCCACATAATTTTCCTACCTCATGATGCCATCTATTTTGTGAAGTGCACCACTCCCTCCTGCAGCAAAGGAGCCCCACAACACGATGCTGCCACCCCAATGCTTTACAGCTGGGATGGTGTTCTTCGGCTTGCAAGCCTCCCCATTTTTCCTCCAAACATAATGATGGTCATTATGGCCAAACAGTTCTATTTTTGTTTCATCAGACCAGAGGACATTTCTCCAAAAAGTACGATCTTTATCCCCATGTGCAGTTGCAAACCGTATTCTGGCTATTTTATGGCGGTTTTGGAGCAGTGGCTTCTTCCTTGCTGAGCGGCCTTTCAGGTTATGTCGATATAGGACTCTTTTTACTGTGGATATAGATACTTTTGGATCTGTTTCCTTCAGCATCTTCACAAGGTCCTTTGCTGTTTTCTGGGATTGATTTGCACTTTTCGCAGCAAAGTACGTTCATCTCTAGGAGACAGAACGCGTCTCCTTCCTGAGCGGAATGATGGTTGTGTGGTTCCGTGGTGTTTATACTTGCATACTATTGTTTGTTCAGATGAACGTGGTACCTTCAGGCATTTGGAAATTGCTCCCAAGGATGAACCAGACTTGTGGAGGTCTACAATTTTTTTATGAGGTCTTGGCTGATTTCTTTTCCCATGATTTCAAGCAAAGAGGCACTGAGTTTGAAGGTAGGCCTTGAAATACATCCACAGCTACACCTCCAATTGACTCAAATGATGTCAATTAGCCTATCAGAAGCTTCTAAAGCCATGACATAATTTTCTGGAATTTTCCAAGCTGTTTAAAGGCACAGTCAACTTAGTGTGTGTACATTTCAGACTCACTGGAATTGTGATACAGTGAATTTTAAGTGAAATAATCTGTATGTTAACAATTGTTGGAAAAATGACTTGTGTCATGCACAAAGTAGATGTCCTAACCGACTTGCCAAAACTTTAGTTTGTTAACAAGAAATTTGTGGTGTGGTTGAAAACGAGTTTTAATGACTCTAACCTAAGTGAATGTAAACTTCCGACTTCAACTGTAAGTAGAGTGGTGGGAAAGATACTAATTTGTCATACTTGAGTAAAAGTTAAAAGTAAATGCTATACATCAAATTCCTTCGATTAAGCAAACCAGAGAGCACAATTTTCTTGTATTTTTTTTTATTTACGGACAGCCAGGGGCACATTCAGACATAATTTACAAATTCAGTATTTGTGTTTAGTAAGTCCACTAGATCAGAGGCAGTAGGTATGATAATGCATTATATTGATAGGTTCGTGAATTGGACCATATTGCTGTCCTGCCTGAGCATTCGAAACCTAACTAGTACTTTTGGGTGTACGGGAAATTGTATGGGAGTAAAAAGTAGAGATTTTCTTTTGGAATGTAGTGGAGTAAAAATAAAAGTAAAATAGTAAATGTAGTGGAGTAAAAGTAAAAGTAAAATATAAATTGTAAAGTAAAGTACAGATACCCCAAAACACAACTTAAGTAGGACTTCATAGTATTTTGACTTAGCACCTGTGGTCAGTGGTGTAAAGTAACTATCTCAAACTAGACTGCAGGCCCACTGATGGGTGACTTGACAACGTCACAACAAAAATGTGTTTGCAACTCAGAGGTAAAAGGCTCTGGTTTTGTCACAGATGGCTAGCAACAATGACTAGAAGCTGCTGTGTGGTGAATTGTAGACGGCTTGTTTCAGTTAGTTGCATTCCATCTTTTGCTTTGACGTGTTTAAATGCTTGTCACATCTATCCTATGGCTAAGGTTAGCTAGCTAGCTAAACAACAACTGTAGCATTGTATTTCAAAGACAAACAGGTGCATATTGGGCAAATGTACTGCATGTGTGTTTTCAATAAACATATGCAGATGAAATATAGCTTAAATGTTGTAAACAATCCTTTAATTGTCAGCCAACACCGTTGTTTTTTTACCTCGTGGTCTCATGCATATCGGTTTTGTTGATTACCTCCCCACCTGTCTAGAGTTTTAGGAGAGCCTAGCTTTGTTTACTGTAAATTGATATTTCAGGTGACCTTCACCAGTATTCACACTGCTTTAATGGAAAAATAGACATTGAATAGTTCAGAAGGCATCACATTTCATGTCCTGTTAAAGTATTACTGAGTTTTTTTTATTTAACCTTTATTTAACTTGGCAAGTCAGTTAAGAACAAATTATTATTTACAATGACAGCTTACCAGGGAACAGGGGCAGAATGACACAATTTTATCTTGTTAGCTGAGGGATTTGATTCAGCAACCTTTCGGTTACTGGCCCGACACTCTAACCACTAGGCTTTTTTTCTTCTCTTGTTCAGGGTTTTTCTATTGGATTACAAATACTACTTTGGACTTGGATTTCCTTATAAAGATTCAACCATAGGTGAGGATTCAGGGTTTCAGTTACTTTGTGAACTTGGACTTTTAGCTCTGACAGGACTATTCATTTGTTGTTGATGATTGAATCATTGTTTTGTTGTTTATGCTGAACTCCTGTCAATACACTACTATTGGACTGACCAAGTTCCCTAATCACTTATTTCTGGCAATTTTGTGGTTTACACAAGTTTGTTACATTGTCTTACGATAATGATTCTTCCACTCCTAACAATTACATGTTAGACATAGCAATAAAAGGAAAGTTGTGTGAAGACAAGTAAGAAAAATAAGCATAACAGAAATAGGCTAAACAAAATTACACCAGCAAGATGTAAAATTCATCTAAATGTCCCTTTTGTGAGAGCATTTGGTTTATCAAGCCAACAACTGTATCCAATAAAGGAAAAGAAAGGGGCTTGGGAGACAGACGGACAGACAGACAGACAGAGGGCTATAAATGGCACCCTCACAGCATATTAAGCAGCGTTAGCTGCAGCTGTTTGAATCCTGACATTTTGCTCAAAGGGGTTGCTGGGAAATGTCACTTTTTTGGAGCGAGGTGTTGAGACGAGGTGGTGGCGTCTGGTTGGACGGACAGCATCACATGCCACAGGAGAACCTATTAACGTGATTAGATAATTAACCTCCTCTTGCCTGGCTGGGACTCATAATGGAGCACTTAAACACTTAGCACACATAGGACACGTCCTACACAGCCACATTCCATTGTTAGTCCATCACACATACAGTTCTTTGAGGCACATTCACGTCATTGCATAACTGACCCGGTGACATCTGCACTCTGAGGACAAAAGCTCACATCACCGATTCCCTTCCCATCAATGACACCTGTTGCCTTGGTAACAGCAACTGAGTGTTTACAGGAAGTGGTTGCCAGGGTGATGATGAACTCCACGACTCATGGATATTATTATATCAAAGCATCGTTTTCTCTGAAAAGGAAATAAATATCCTGAATTGAAAAATACATCTGTGACAGAAAGACAGAAAATTTGCTTTTTAAGATTGTGATTATTCTATTGAAGAGGTCAGGGTGGAATACGCATTGTGTTCTATGCGCCTTTTTTCCTACGGTTCCACTGTCCATATGCACAGGCCTTGCAGGCTTAATTAATGGTGACTCATTGTTTGAGTTGATAGGGTTCTTTTGAGGGGGGGGGGGGGGTATGGTGGCTCAAGAAGGAACAAGTAGCAGGGCTATATGGTGGCTAGTTTCTGCATTACCCAATGAGGAGAGTTACAAACTTCACACACCAGTCAGAGTTATACTTAAACTACATCTTTAATAATTAAGAGCTTTTGCAAAAGCACTTTGACTTTCAATGATGCGCTATCTCTAATGAACCATTGAAAAGTGACTACACAAAAGTACAAAGATCTTTTATAGCCAAGATACACCCCTCTCAACCTATATGACAAACCACAGATCTTAGAAACAGTTCGCAAAGGGACTTTATATTTGAGAAAGGAGTATCCCTTAGCCAGATAACATTCGCTATAAATGATCGTTCAGTTTGGTCCCCAAGACGAGGTTCTAATCTCGTTCCTGGTACTTCATAGTACAAAAACACCAACTCATCCAATGGCATATATCAATTGTCAACTCTAGATACTCCCATCTCAAGTAAACCCCCTCTTGATCCCACTCCTGGACAAGCTCACTGAGGGGAGTGAATTGCGCACAGACATTGTGAAGACAAGTAATTGGTTCCCCATTAATCACGCCATCCCTTCACATGGTTTAAGAATAGGTAAAGACACATTCACATATGAAGACAATGTTCCATCCTGTCCTCTTCCCTTTCTGATATTCTGCATAGCACCAGGGACATGTAAAAGACAAGCCTGACCTGTGACTGAGCCCCAGCTAAGGGAAAAGTGTAACTGCCAACATTCACTATCCAAAGGGATACATTCTAATGACAAGTATCTCACATAAGCATATTATGCAAATAAAACATCTTAATTATCTATGTTACCCAACTAATTCTGATTAATCCGCCACAGCTATTATAAAGGAACACGTGATAATGAGAATCAGATTACTGTTGGTTTGGATGAAGTAGCATTTCGTGTAAAAGGTTATCTGACCACCAAAGCGCAGGCATGAGCAGGGGTTGGTTGCCAGAAGATCATCGGGAGGGTCAAGTTTTCAAATATTGTTATTTGAGTTTTTGTTATTATTTTAATTCCGCATTCCACCTCTCCATCATGCTCCTGGCTATAAGAATATTTTGAAGATAAGTACACAACACAGAGACAGAGTATGAGAGATCAAGAGGACGAGAAGTCAATAGAATTAATGATCAATGGAAATAGTGTTTTTTCTGTAATAGGGAATTATTTTTCAAATGGGTCAGAGCCATGAGAGGAATTTGCCTAAACAGTGAGCCTGAAATAGGACACTTGTTATTTGGCCATTGGCCCAGTTGTACTGCAAGGACTTCTAATTGGTCAACCACAGGCTAGGGCTGGGTTATAAAACTAGATCCTGTCCCTTTGTTCTGGGAAGATAATCACAGGAGTAAACCACAGGAGAGAATCACTGAGAGAGCATCACTGAGGACAGGGGAGAATGACCATCTACCTCCCTGTATGACTTGTCCTTTTCGAATAAACCTTTTCCTCCCCCTGATTTGCTTTGGGGTCTGTGTTATTAAAGAATAACATCAACTGCTAACATGGCTAACACTTCTCTCTCTCGCACTCTCTCTTGTTCTCTCTCTCAATTCAATGTTTTATTGGCATGAATGGGTGGTTGCCACTGTTAGCAAAGCAATGTATATGAAGTATTACAAATTACCAATATGTTTGAGCAACAATAATATACATATATCAACAAATACAATTATTCACAAAAAAGAGAACAAACAGGCAACAATTGAGAAATTAAATCTACAAAGGCTCATGTGTATTACATGGTGGGAGCTGTTGTCTCCCGTATATTATGACAGGCCAGGACATAATCTGCAGCAATATCTACTGTCTTTATTTTCTCCCCCCCCAAAAAAATATCCTCAACAGATCAAGAAATCCTGCAATTCTTTTGTCAAACGGATGAGCTTGGAGGGGACTATGGTGTTGAATGCTAAGCTGTAGTCAATGAACATATGAGCTCTACCTTCTGAACCTTTTAGGAGGGACACCTGCTCCCATCCCCAATCCCCGTCCCATCAATGACACCTGTTGCCTTGGTAACAGCAGTCGAGTGTTAACAGGAAGTGGTTTCCAGGGCGATGCTGAACTCCCCGACTTGTGGATAGTTCAAGAAAACCTGCAATTATTTTTTCAAACTTCAGGAGATAAATATCTGAGTCGTATTTGGAGCAGTGGAGTAGGACGTGTGGCTCATTGTCTAGTTCACCCGCTAACATAGGGAAAATCTCAATTGGTTTTGCTCGAATTCTCACGTCCTCTCCTCCCTCCTCTACTTACCTGGTTTTGAAAAAGGTCAAAGGTAATCAAGGAGATGTGATTTTATAAAATTAAACTACTTCTCCACTTGCTCGTCATCAGGGAAATTACATTTACAAGGGTGGAATCCCAAAAAGTGATACAAACACATGTAGCTACGTAGTTGGGCAACACATTTTATAGATACAAGGATAAGTAGTTTATCGTTTTTAAATGTGTGCATGCTTTTCTCCTTCGAGAAAACAACAGCTGATTCAAAGGGGGTGTGGCAGATTTTAAAACACTTCCGCGTTAGCCGCCGGGAGGATTCTCCTTCATTCACCTACTAACAAATTGACACACTCCATCGACCACTCCACCACTAATTGGTTTCCGGGTCAAGCATGAGAAGGGGATGGAGGAGTCGAGTAGAGGACAGACTTTTGCCCAATTGAGAATCTCTCATAGTCTTTCTTCTCTAACCATCAATGTTTTTCTGTGGTGTCCTGTCTCTATGGGCAGGCTATAGTCACTGAGTCTGTACATTGTTAATGTCTTCCTTAGTTTGAATTTGTTGAGCTTGTGTTGTGGTAATTTGATAGCTTTGCTTAGAATTTGGTAACATTTACGTTTGTGATCATTAAACTGAATTTTGTTTTGCCAATAATTTGTGTATGTTCATAGAGATTACATTTTTTAAATGTATTTTTATTGATGGTGGAATTGTTTAATTTAGCTGGTGCTTCTGGGCCAGTTGCTCTAAAGGGTCACTCTGGGTTGCGATGTTTGCATAAGTAAGCCTTGTGATGATAATATTCTGGATTACAGTGATCTCTCTCTTTCTCTGTTTCTGTCTCTCTCTCTCTCTTTGTCTCTCTCTATCTCTCTATCTGTCTGTTTCTCTCTCTCTCTATTGTTATTTTAGTCTCCGCAAGCACACAGCCTGGGCCTAATGAAGTGTGGAGGAGCGCAATGGCGACTCGATCGCATTTATCATTGACTTTGAGTTTAGTTCACAAAGCTATGAATAATTTATTATGTATGAATAAGGGTTTAGAGTCTATCACAGTTTCATAATGTGTTCCTCCTTGAAGCCTTCCTGGAATTCAGATGAAGAGCGCTGTGCTACGCTAGGCTAGGTGGCGCTACGCAGGGCCCCCGGTCCCTTCTCCCAGTGTGTCCCAGCATGGGACCCTCTACAGCAACACTAGACAATGCATGGTGCATGTGTTTGCCAACAGATTTAGTCTAATCCCCCTCACAGCAATGTGACTGCCACCTGAGGGGCCTCTGTCAAACGCAGCACATACAGGCACAAAATGGTGGACGTGTCAGCAGCATGCTGGGGCTGATCAGGTTATTATTAGACGCTAAGAGATGGATTTGTGATTTGTTAGGTTTTGATGTGCCAAACGTCATTCTAAATCCAAACAGGTAGGCACCGGAGTACATTGTAAATAAATAGATTAGAGATACACAACGCCATGGCAACAGTGCAGTGTATTTCAGTCACAACAGCATGAATTTGGCAAAGGACCACATAACACTTCAGTGTGTGATTAACACGTTCCGAAGACTGTCAAATGCTCATTACGGTCATAGACTGCTGCATTCTTATGAGCATACAGCAACTCCGTACAGAGGGGTTGGCACAGTTAATATGTGGAATTGTCACATATTTTGCAGCTATGTTGAACCCCCACAGATCCCAAGAAAAACATATCAACCATCATGTCAACATGTTAATGATGTTAGCAACCACTCAGTCATTCCCTGATGAAAGGAACTGTCAGTTTGACGTTGTGAATGTATATTACAACATCCAGGACCCTCACTGTGTTCTCTTGTCAATCTTTGGTTTGGTGATTCATTGGTAAGTCACTGTATTCCTCCATTGTTGTGGTTACAAAGTCTATTCTGGGTTCCTCTGTGGTACGTGTAGGAGATGTCATTAGTGGACTTCTCTTCTCTGTTCTGACTGAACCCAGGGGTCCGTGGCCCCAGCGCTCTCTCACACACCACTCATAATTACCCTCTACAACAATCAATATCATAAGTAAACAGAGTGGTGATGGCTCTGACGGGGTGCTGGCATCTCTCCAGGTAACCATCCATCAAACACACTGTTTCCTCCCTCTCCCTCCTCTCTCTTTCTCCCCTTATTTTCCCTCTCTCTCTCCTCTCTGTCTCTCTGTCTCTGCCTTTGTGTGTGATGCGGGAGGAAGGGCTTTGCCATGAGAAGTAGTGCAGGTGACTGAAGAGAAATTAGCAGAATGACTCCAACTCTGTGCTTTGATCTAACTTGTGTTTTTGGCTTTGCCTGTCTGAGGTTCTTGCTATTCATTTCGAGTGACAGTCTTTCAGAAAAAAATGTCTGTCCCTCCAAAAAAAGAGGGGAATACAAACTGTTGAGTGAGAGCGAGTGCAAGGGAGTCTGCCTCCTTCAGACTCATCCTGACCCCAGTGCTCCTTGGGAAAATGAGTTTTTGATGGACTGGGTGATTGACAGCTGGCTTGTGTGTCCACATCATTAGGGTCTGTGTCAGTGGTAATGGAGTCTTTTATCCAGCGACAGGGAGTCAGGGTCATTTAGTGGTGAAGAGGGACACATCTGTAGAATAAAGGAATGGCTAAATGACAACCCCACACGGGGCTAATCTTCTGTCTCTCACTTTTCACTGCAGCAGCGTGGTGGTGGGGTCTTTAAAGGTGGAATCCATAGCGGTGAAACTGCCACGTCCGTTTGCAATATTCTAACAACAAAGACGTTACAAACAACGAACACAGTTTTTTACCCTCTGACATTATTGCACACACGACAGAACAGCAGGGTATGTATAAAAAAATGTTTTACCATGATGCTGGATGTTCTAAAAACAAAACAAAAAATGTGCCCGGGGCAAACAGTGGCGCTGTTTCCCTTAAAACCTGTTGGGGCTAGGGGGCAGCATTGAGAATTTTGAAAAAAATATGTGCCCATTTTTAACTGCCTCCTACACCAACTCAGGAGCTAGAATATGCATATTACACCCTAAAGTTTCTAAAACTGTTTGAATGGTGTCTGTGAGTATAACAGAACTCCTATGACAGGCAAAAATCTGAGAAGGTTTCATGCAGGAAGTGGCCTGTCTGACAAGGAGTCGTTCTTCTTGCCTCTGTTTATTGAAGAGTAAGGATCTTAGCTGTAACGTGACAATTCCTAGGGCTCCAATAGGCTCTCAGAACCCGGGAAAAACCTGAACGATGACGAGGCAGCCTCAGGCTGAAACAGATTATCGCCTTTTCCAAGTGTCCCATTAGGTGACAATGGAATGAGGCGCGTGCGCGATTCGACCCCGTGGAGTATTTTAATTCGGCTGTTTAGCTTATTGCAGATTCCCGGTCGGAATATTATCGCTTTTCTACGAGATAAATGGCATAAAAATTGGTTTTAAACAGCGGTTGACATGCTTCGAAGTACGGTAATGGAATATTTAGAAATTTTTTGTCACGTTCTGCGCCAAGCGCACGACCGTGATTTAGCATTGGGATAGTGTCTAGAACGCAAGAACAAAACGTCGCTGATGGAACATAACGATGGATTATTTGGGACCAAACCTACATTTGTTATTGAAGTAGAAGTCCTGGGAGTGCATTCTGACGAAGAACAACAAAGGTAAGACCATTTTTCTTATAGTAAATCTGATTTTGGTGAAGGCTAATCTTGCCGGGAGTCTAAATAGCTAGCCCGTGATGGCTGGGCTATGTACTTAGAATATTGCAAAATGTGCTTCATCCGAAAAGCTATTTTAAAATCGGACATATCGAGTGCATAGAGGAGTTCTGTATCTATAATTCTTAAAATAATTGTTATGCTTTTTGTGAACGTTTATCGTGAGTAATTTAGCAAACTGTTAGTAAATTCCCCGGAAGTTTGCGGGGGGTATGCTTTTTCTGAACGTCACATGCTAATGTAAAAAGCTGTTTTTTGATATAAATATGAACTTGATTGAACAGACATGCATGTATTGTATAACATAATGTCCTAGGTGTGTCATCTGATGAAGATCATAAAAGGTTAGTGCTGCATTTAGCTGTGGTTTGAGTTTATGTGACATTATATGCTAGCTTGAAAAATGGATGTCTGATTATTTCTGGCTGGGCACTCTCCTGACATAATCTAATGTTTTGCTTTCGTTGTAAAGCCTTTTTGAAATCGGACAGTGTGGTTAGATTAAGGAGAGTCTTGTCTTTAAATAGCTGTAAAATAGTCATATGTTTGAGAAATTGAAGTAATACTATTTCAAACGATTCAAAAATCGCGCCACTGGATTCAGGTGGCTGTTACGTAGGTGGGACGAATTCGTCCCACCTGCGCCAGAGAGGTTAATGCATATTTCAGCTTTAAACAAGACTGCAAAGAAGAACACACACACACACACACACACACACATAAATGCTTGTGCAGACACACATGTGCACAGACATACATACAGTGCCTTCAGAAAGTATTCACACCCCTTGACTTTTTCCACATTTTGTTGTGTTGCAAAGCGGGATTCAAATGGATTTTTGTCAACAATCTGTACACATCCATCTCTAATGTAAAAGTGGAAGAAAATGTATAATATTTGTAAAAAATGTATGGAAATTAAACACTAATATATGTTGATTATATAAGTATTCAACCCCTTCAGTAAATATATGTTAGAATCACCTTTGGCAGAGATTACAGCTGAGTGTTCTTGGGTAAATCTCTAAGAGCTTTGGATTGTACAATATTTGCCAATTATTCTGTAAAAAAATGATTCAAGCCCTGTCAAATTGGTTGTTGATCATTACTAGACAGCCATTTTCAAGTATTGCATAGATTTAAGCTGTTTTAAATCAAAAATTTAACTAGGCCACTCAGGAACATTCAATTTCATCTTGGTAGACTCTCAGACACGAGACGTATGTGGCAGGGTCTACAGACAATCACGGACTACAAAGGGAAAACCATCCACGTTGCGGACACTGATGCCTTGCTTCTGGACAAGCTAAACACCTTCTTCGCCCACTTTGAGGATAACACAGTGCCACCGACAAGGCCCGCTACCAAGGACTGTGGGCTCTCCTTCTCCCTGGCCAACGTGAGTAAGACATTTAAGCGTGTTAACCCTCGCAAAGCTGCCAGCCCAGACTGCATCCCTAGCCGTGTCCTCAGAGTATGCGCAGACCAGCTGGCTGGAGTGTTTACGGACATATTCAATCACTCCCAATCCCAGTCTGTGGTCCTCACTTGCGTCAAGATGTCCACCATTCTTCCTGTACCCAAGAAGGCAAAGGTAACTGAACTAAATGACTATCGCCCCGTAGGACTCACTTCTGTCATTATGAAGTGCTTTGAGAGGCTAGTTAAGGATAATATCACTTCTACTTTACCTGACACCCTAGACCCATTTTAATTTGCTTACTGCCCCAATAGATCCACAGACGATGCAATCGTCATCGCACTGCACACGGTCCTATCCAATCTGGACAAGATGAACACCTATGTAAGAATGCTGTTCATTGACTATAGCTCAGCATTCAACACCATAGTACCCTCCAAGCTCATCATTAAATTCGGGGCCCTGGGTCTGAACCTCGCCCTGTACAACTGGGTCCTGGACATCCTGACAGTCAGCCCCCAGGTGGTGAAGGTAGGAAACAACACCTCTGCTTCGCTGATCCTTAACACTGGGGCCCCACAAGGGTGCTCGCTCAGCCCCCTCCTGTACTCCCTGTTCACCTATGACTGCATGTTCATGCACACCTCCAACTCAATCATCAAGTTTGCAGGTGACACAACAGTAGAAGGCTTGAATACCAACAATGACGAGACAGCCTACAGGTGAGGGACCTGGGAGAGTGGTGCCAGGAAAATAACCTCTCACTCAACGTCAACAAATCAAAAGGAGCTGATCATGGATTACAGGAAACAGCAAAGGGAGCACGGCCATATCCACATCGACGGGACCGCAGAGGAGAAGGCGGAAAGCTTCAAGTTCCTCGGCATACACATCACTGACGATCTAAAATGGTCCACCCACACAGACAGTGTGGTGAAGAAGGCGCAACAGAGCCTCTTTAACTTCAGGAGGCTGAAGAAATTTGGCAAACTTTTACAGATGCACAATTGAGAGCAT
This sequence comes from Salmo trutta, assembly GCF_901001165.1. NCBI lineage: Eukaryota > Metazoa > Chordata > Actinopteri > Salmoniformes > Salmonidae > Salmo > Salmo trutta. Next base: position 29,015,371 of record NC_042959.1, on the reverse strand, counting down.
CCTGTCGGGCTGTATTTCCACCTGGTACGGCAACTGCACCATCCGCAACTACAGGGCTCTCCAGAGGGCGGTGCGGTCTGGCCAACACATCACCGGGGGAAAACTATCTGTCCTCCAGGACACCTACAGCACCCGATGTCACAGGAAGGACAAAAAGATCATCAACATCAACCACCCGAGCCACTGCCTGTTCACGCCGCTATCATCCAGAAGGCGAGGCCAGTACAGGTGCATCAAAGCTTTGACCAAGAGACTGAAAAACAGCTTCTATTACAAGGCCATCAGACTGTTAAATAGCCATCACTAGCCAGCTTCCACCCGGTTATGCAACCCTGCACCTTAGAGGCTGGTGCCCTATATACATAGTCTTGGACTCACTGGCCACTTTAATATTGGAACACTAGTCACTTTAATTATGTTTAAATAATGTTTACATACTGCTTTACTTATATCATATGTGTATACAGTATTCTATTCTACTGTATTTTAGTCAATGCCACTCCTACATTGCTCAATCTAATATTTATATATTTCTTTATTCCATTCTTTTACTTTTAGATTTGTTTGTATTGTTTGTATTGTTGTGAATTGTTAAATAATACTGCACTGTTGGAGCAATCGGTAATCGGTATTTTTGGACACCGATTTGCCGATAAAAAAAAAAAAAAAAAGATTATTATTATTATTTCTTTTTTTACATCTTTATTTAACTAGGCAAGTCAGTTAAGAACACATTCTTATTTTCAATGACAGCCTAGGAACGGTGGGTTAACTGCCTTGTTCAGGGGCAGAATGACAGATTTTTACCTTGTCAGCTCGGGGATTCGATCTTGCAACCTTACAGTTAACTCGTCCAACGCTCTAACCACCTGCTTTACATTGCACTCCACGAGGAGCCTGCCTGTTACACGAATGCAGTATGAAGCCAAGGTAAGTTGCTAGCTAGCATTAAACTTATCTTATAAAAAACATTCAATCAATCAATCATAATCACTAGTTAACTACACATGGTTGATGATATTACTAGTTTATCTAGCCTGTCCTGCGTTGTATATAATCGATGCGGTGTGCATTTGCGAAAAAGGACTGTCATTGCTCCAACATGTACCTAACCATAAACATCAAGGTCTTTCTTAAAATCAATACAAAAGTACATATTTTTAAACCTGCATATTTAGTTAATATTGCCTGCTAACATGAATTTCTTTTAACTAGGAAAAATGTCTCACCTCTTGCAACAGAGTCAGGGTATATGCAGCAGTTTGGGCCACCTGGCTCGTTGCGAACTGTGTGAAGACTATTTCTTCCTAACAAAGACAGCCAACTTCGCCAAACGGGGGATGATTTAACAAAAGCACATTTGCGAAAAAAGCACAATCGTTGCACGACTGTACCTAACCATAAACATCAATGCCTTTCTTAAAATCAATACACAGAAGTATATATTTTTAAACCTGCATATTTAGCTAAAAGAAATCTAGGTTAGCAGGCAATATTAACCAGGTGAAATTGTGTCACTTCTCTTGCGTTCAATGCACGCAGAGTAAGGGTATATGCAACAGTTTGGGCCGCCTGGCTCATTGCGAACTAATTTGCCAGAATTTTACGTAATTATGACATAACATTGATTGTTGTGCAATGTAACAGGAATATTTAGACTTAGGGATGCCACCCGTTAGATAAAATACGGAACTGTTCCGTATTTCACTGAAAGAATAAACGTTTTGTTTTCGAGATGATTGTTTCCGGATTCGACCATATTAATGACCTAAGGCTCGTATTTCTGTGTGTTTATTATATTATAATTAAGTCTATGATTTGATATTTGATAGAGCAGTCTGACTGAGCGGTGGTAGGCACCAGCAGGCTCGTAAGCATTCATTCAAACATCACTTTCGTGCGTTTTGCCAGCAGCTCATTGCTGTTCAAGCCTATCAACTCCCAAGATTAGGCTGGTGTAACCGATGTGAAATGGCTAGCTAGTTAGCGGGGTGCGCGCTGATAGCGTTTCAAACGTCACTCGCTCTGAGACTTGGAGTAGTTGTTCCCCTTGCTCTGCATGGGTAACGCTGCTTCGAGGGTGGCTGTTGTCGATGTGTTCCTGGTTCGAGCCCAGGTAGGAGCGAGGAGAGGGACGGAAGCTATACTGTTACACTGGCAATACTAAAGTACCTATAAAGACATCCAATAGTCAAAGGTATATGAAATACAAATCGTATAGAGAGAAATAGTCCTATAATTCGTATAATAACTACAATCTAAAACTTCTTACCTGGGAATATTGAAGACTCATGTTAAAAGGAACCACCAGCTTTCATATGTTCTCATGTTCTGATCAAGTAACTTAAACGTTAGCTTTCTTACATGGCACATATTGCACTTTTACTTTCTTCTCCAACACTTTGTTTTTGCATTATTTAAACCAAATTGAACATGTTTCATTATTTATTTGAGGCTAAATTGATTTTATTGATGTATTATATTAAGTTAAAATAAGTGTTCATTCAGTATTGTTGTAATTGTCATTATTACAAATAAATAAAAAGAAAATTGGCCGATTAATCGGTATCGGGGTTCTGGCCACCAAATAATCGGTATCGGTATCGGCGTTGAAAAATCATAATCGGTCGACCTCTAGTTAGCAACTCCTGTGTATATTTGGCCTTGCGTATTATGTTATGTATCGCCAGTGTCTGTTAGAAAGCAGACTGAACCAGGTGTTCTTCTAGGATTTTGCCTGTGCTTAGCTCTATTTGTTTCTTTTTTTCCTAAAAAACTCCCTAGTCCTTGCTGATGACAAGCATACCCATAACATGACGCAGCCACCACCATGCTTGAAAATATGGAGTGTGGTACTCAGTGATATATTGTTGGATTTGCCCCAAACATAACACTTTGCAGACGGCAAATAAATACATTTCTTTGCCACAATTTTTGCAGTATTACTTCAGAGCCTTATTGCAAACAGGATACATGTTTTGGAATATTTTTCCCCTGTACAGGCTTCCTTATTTCGCTCTGTCATTCATGTTAGTATTGTGGAGTGACTACAATGTTGATCCATCCTCAGTTTTCTCCTATCACAGCCATTAAACTCTGTAACTGTTTTAAAATCCCCATTGGCCTTATGGTGAAATCCCTGAGCGGTTTCCTTCCTCTCCAGTAACTGAGTTAGGAAGGACGCCTGTATCTTTGTAGTGACTGGGTGTATTGATACACCATCCAAAGTGTAATTAATAACTTCACCATGCTCAAATGGATATTCAATGTCTACTTCTTCTTTTTTTACACATCTGTCAATAGGTGCCCTTCTTTACGAAGCATTGGAAAACCTCCCTGGTCTTTGTGGTTGAATCTGTGTTTGAAATTCACTGCTCGACTGAGGGACATTATAGATAACTGTATGTGTGGGGTACAGAGATGAGGTAGTCATTAGAAAATCATGTTAAACACTATTATTGCGCACCGAGATACAAAAGAAATGTAATTGTACAGCCATCTTGATATCAGCTTTATAGGACTAGGCTGCATGGCCTTTGCTCATAAAGGGTTACTATTATTTTGACACAAAGTCAATTTTTCAGTTTCACAGTAGGTGAATAGGAGGTAAACGTATGAGTTGCTGGATCTTACCTTGAGAAATCCAGACAAATAATCTCTCCAACTCCAGTAGTGCTATGTGATGTAAACCTGCAACTTCTTCCTTTCTCTGCAGGATAAAGTATTTACACACAAATATCCAACAAAGACACAGAGGAAATCAATTAGATTCAGGTCTGCTCCAGCAGTGCTACAAACCCAGGAGGGCCCATAAGAGAACACAAACTTTATTCGTGAATGTAAAATTCAATTACCCAGCCCTGGCTCCTGAAAGCACCAAATCAAAGCGATTCATTACATGTAAATAAAATATACCGCAACTCATCAAAGCTCCATTATGTTTGAATTTCTCTACCGGTGAGATGCCTCCCCTGTGACATGTTATAACCACCCAACGTAGCATCGTAAACAATTAGAGAAGCTCCCAATGGGCCTGAGAAACAATCTCATTCACACTCACCAAAACATCTCCCATATTAGCATAAGTCGTTTTTTTCCATCCAGGGACCTAAACTAAAAATGTAGTGATCACTCTGATTGTTTTGTATGGAATGAGGTGATAGTGGAATTATGCACGGGGGGGTGGGTCTCCTTCGGCGAGAGAGACGGACTTCTTCCTTTTGTGATGGAGGCGGACAAAGAAGACATTAGCAGGGAAACAAATGAGGAGCAACAATACAGGCGCACACAGGTGGCGTGACCATATCAGTCTCTGAATGTCAAGTATCCACATAAGATATGCCAGTCTAATCATGTCGCAGAGAGAATATTGAGCTATTTTTGCTGCTTTTACCGTTGAATTTGCTCTTGATCTCTTCTTTGCATAGTGCTCATGTACTCTCCATGTTCCGTTGACATGTGCGCAACGACATGTGCGCAACTAACTAAAGTGCAACAGTCCGAAATGAAGACCCTCTGAAGAGCTTGGTCCCCCTGAAGGTTTGAGCATAATAGCTCTCCTAACTAGGTAGATTACCTGGCTGCAGAAGTGTCATGTGACCAATGTGTCAGTGTCAGCGTTATCCAATAATGATAGTTCGTTGTTAAAGCGGTGGGTCAACCGGCTACAGTAGGAACCTGAAGACGAAGCTTCTTCTTCTCAATGTTAATTTTCATGTCTACTGTGAGTCATTATATCTCAGCCTCAGGTGAGTTCAGGAGGTAGAGTGCTGAAACATACTGTACATCACTGTGAATTTCTACTTTGATTAGGACGGTCCATTCAGATGGCAAGTGGCCACTCCAGGCCCTCTCTGCGCCTCTGTCTGCCTGGCTTTTGATTCTCTGAATAGTGTTTTCTCTTTATTTTCACCCCTTTAACAAGCTGCCTAGAACTTTTAACCACATACACCTACAGTACAGTTGAACTACAACTTTTAACCACATACACCTACAGTACAGTTGAACTACAACTTTTAACCACGTACACCTACAGTACAGTTGTTAGCCTTGTTATTCTTTCTTTCTCTGTCTGTCTGTCTCGCTCTCTCTCTTTCTCTCCTCTCACTCTCTCTCTCTTTCTCTGTCTCTTTCTCTCCCTCTCTCTTTCTCCCTCTCTCTCTCCCCCTCTGTCTCTTTCATCCTTAGATTACCTCAGTAAAAGGTGAGATGAGATGAAAAGATAGCGGCATGACCAATTAAATGAGTTGTTATGAATGCCACGGCCACTTAGAAGAGATATTATACAAACTCTGTTCATCTTAATGAGACGCATAATTGCGTTCTTTATTCTTTTTTCACCTTCCAAATTAAAATTCCAAGTTCATACGTTCCCTTTCCCCCATCCTCCGCCTTCTCTTTCTCTCTCTCGTTCCGCGAAGACAGAATTACTAGAGAAAATGCAGCCATCACATCTTATGGTACGTGTGAGCTAGTAGGGGACTAGCTGTGCTTTGAAGCCGCGCTCTTCAGAGGCGAGGCGCTGAGATTTAACAGTGTGTTTTTGATCAACTTTATGACACTTTAGGCCTGTCGTTCTTTGATGAAGTTGTTGAGCACGGCAGCAGCTACGGCAGAGCTGAGAGAGCCGCATGAGTGGCAAAGGGCCACTCACAGATGACCTGAGCACTACAAAGAAAATACCAAGAAAGAGGGGAGGGGGGTAGAGAAAGAGAAAGAGAGCGAGAAAGAGAGAAATAGATAGAAAAAGGGGGGAGAGGGAGAGGGCGGGAGAGAGGGAGAGAAAAAGAGAGAAAAGGGGAGGGAGGGAGGGATACACAAGGCCTGTTCATCAGTTCATCTGACAGACATTAATCAGAGTGAATCTCTCTAACACGCTCCCGCAGTCTAAAGTCTGCTCCTACTGCTGGGTACTTGATAGGACATTATATGTTTATGTTAGTGCTGCAGTCACAGATCTGCTTCTTCTGAACAAATTACTGAATAATGGGGATTGGAGATTCATTCTGGTTTCTTATCATATGTGACTTAGATGTAAGTAGGAAAATATGTGTTCGTATCTAAGATGCTGTTTGTGAATTATACGGGAATGGTTATGTGTGCATCCTGGAATTGAAAGGAAGAACCTGCTACACTAGGTCTATCTAATATAACTCAGTGGGGGAGAATACAGAATAAGAGATTTTAATATTACAGTTGTGAATTGTTGTTTAGAATATAAAGGTTATCCCAACATGTGTTCTTTGTGTGGCCACTTCCTGATTAAATGTATGGTGAATCAAGCACAGGCAGATCTGCACTTGTTTACTTATGCCATGACCCTGCTGTCTGTCCTGTAACAGCTGTATGTGTGCATGCGTGTGTGGCACGTGTGCATGTGTTCAGGGGTACGTGCGTGTATGTGTGTGTGCATGGGGTACATGTGTGTGTGTGGGCAGGTGGTACATGTGTGTGTGTGTGTGTGTGTGTGTGTGTGTGTGTGTGTGTGTGTGTGTGTGTGTGTGTGTGTGTGTGTGCAGGTGGTACATGCGTGTGGGTGTGAGTGCAGGGTGTGTGTGTGTGTGTGTGTGTGTGTGTGTGTGTGTGGGAGAGAGAGAGAGAGAGCAGGGGGGGTGTGTTAGGTGAAGGCCCACTGTGTATCATAAATCTATGCGTTGAAATTCACCACCAACCACCTCCACCACATTTCCTCCAGCTTTGCACCTTAGCGAAGTACTTTTAACAGCCTGCCTTGATTGTAAACAAGCCAATGGGATGGTTTGTATTCGTCACAGCGCAGGACCTGTTGTAATGATTTTTCATGGTCATTTCACACAATTAAATTATGCCAAAGAAAAACTGGGAGGAAAAGTGTCAGGGTTTGTCAAGCATGCGATCAATTAGCGGGGAAAAACCAAGACATAAAAATGAACAAATCTGCTTGGGACTTTAATCAAAATGTCTGTCTGATGAGTCACATCGGTCAAATTTTTTAAGGATTGTATCAGGTTTTTTTCACATTTGGGAAATGAAATGGTTGTAATAGTAGACTAAGTGGATGTTGACTGGTAAAACAGCAGTTACTGTGGAAAGGAAGAGCGAACGCGCAACCACACACACGTAAACACACACACACATACAGTTGAAGTTGGAAGTTTACATACACCTTAGCCAAATACATTTAAACTCCGTTTTTCACTATTCCTGACATTTAATCCTAGTCAAAATTCCCTGTATTAGGTCAGTTAGGATCACCACTTTATTTTAAGAATGTCACGGGTGTCGTAGGGTTTAGACCAAAACGCAGCGGGAAAATATATACCGTAATATCAGGACTATAAGCCGCAACTTTTTTCCCAGGCTTTGAACCTCGCGGCTTAAACAATGACGCGGCTAATATATGGATTTTTCCCGCTTTCTATTTTTTTTTCTCTTCTGTGACGTGCTCAGTTTTTTCCCATCATTCTGATTACGGTAGTCATTTTCCTGGGGGCACAACAAAGTATTTGCAGCCACTCGACATCAGTGTAAATCGTGCATTTAAGGTGGCGCTCCGTGTTCAGTGGGAGGCTTGGATGACAAGTGGGGAGAAATCCTTCACTAAAACGGGCCGCATGCGAAGAGCAACTTATGGTCAAGTCTGCCAGTGGGTCCTGACAGCGTGGAGCATTGTCAAAAAATCCACTATCATCAACGGGTTTCGAAAGGCTGGACTGCTGCGTGTTGAAGAGGGCTCAGCGGGGGATTTGCCTCCGGATGAAAGTGACGAGAGCGACAATGAAAACGATCCAATATCGGATGAAGCAATTCTGAGGGGGTGGGTATAATTCCAAAAACTTCGGAAATAACAAGGTTGCCAAAAAACAACGTATACAAAGTTGTATAACGGCAGAATAAGATACCGGGTAGTGAGTGGTCTATTTCATAGCGTTTTTCACTCATCAAGTTTATTCCGAAAAATGTCTGTCCTCACTCTGGTTGCCTATGGACAAACATTAAGAATAAGCTACGTGGTGAGTTGATGCCTATTCGGCAGCTAGTTAGCTAGGTTTGTATGCGTTGCTACTTTGTATGCGTTGTTGGTTGGCAACCTTTTACTTTACGTTTTTTGGAACAGATTCCTGTTGGAACGTTCCACAAATTATACCCCCCCATTCGGAGGCTATTCAACTCCGACACCGAAGAAGATGGTTTCAGTGCACAGGATGAGGAAGATAGTGACCAATGACATTCTTGGTAGGCTACTGTTTACTGCTAATTTTTTATTTTTTGTTACAAGCCGTGTTTCGTTAAAGCCAGTGTAAAGTTCATTTGTTTCAATGTACCGGTAGGCACCTGCGGCTTATAGACATGTGCGGCTTATTTATGTTCAAAATAATATTTTTTTTTCAATTCAGTGGGTGCGGCTTATATTCAGGTGCGCTTAATAGTCCGGAAAATACGGTACTCATCTTCTTTTGTTAACGGACAAAGAAGGAAAACCAAAACGTATACAAAAAACACAACGACAAAGAACAGGCCGGTAAGGCACAAAGCTATACACAGCAACAATCTCCCACAAAATCCCATGACAAAACACATACCTATTTATAGGACCTTCAATCAGAGGCAACGATAGACAGCTGCCTCCAACTGAAGGCCCCAACACCAATTAACTAAACATAGAAATAAAAACGACTAGACTGAACATAGAACTAAACTAACATAGAACAATAACCAAAACCCTGGACTAATAAATCAAATACCCCTCTACATAAACAACCACCCCGAACCATATAAACCAAATACCCCCTCTACATGAACACATACACAAACACACCCTGAACCACATAAAACAAATACCCCCTGCCACGTCCTGACCAAACTATAACAACAAATAACCCCTTTACTGGTCAGGACGTGACAAAGAATGTGAAATGTCAGATAATAGTAGAGAGAATTATTTATTTCAGTTTTTATTTCTTTCATCACATTTCCAGTGGGTCAGAAGTTTACATACACTCAATTAGTATTTGGTAGCATTGCCTTTAAATTGTTTAACTTGGGTCAAACGTTTCGGGTAGCCTTCCACAAGCTTCCCACAATAAGTTGGGTGAATTTTGGCCCATTCCTCCTGACAGAGCTGGTGTAACTGAGTGAAGTTTGTAGGCCTTCTTGCTCGCACACGCTTTTTCAGTTCTGCCCACAAATCTTCAATAGGATTGAGGTCAGGGCTTTGTGATGGCCACTCCAATACATTGACTTTGTTGTCCTTAAGCCATTTTGCCACAACTTTGGAAGTATGCTTGGACTCATTGTCCATTTGGAAGACCCATTTGTGACCAAGCTTTAACTTCCTGACTGATGTCTTGAGATGTTGCTTCAATATATCCACATAATTTTCTGTCCTCATGACGCCATCTGTTTTGTGAAGTGCACAAGTCCCTCCTCGTTTCCTTGCACCACAAAGGTAATTTCACAAGTGTAGGCAAAAGTGGGGGCACTTACTAGCTTATTGCAGAGAAAGAACAGCTAAGCTAAGCTTATTCCGCTGTATTTTTCTATGACACAAATGCCAACATACTGTAATGTCAATGTGACCTAGCCACGCATACAGACACTAAACTGGCACATATGAAGCCATTCCACAAACTCCATTCTCTCTCTCCCTTCTCTCTCCACATTCTCTGTCTACTTTCTCTCTCATAAGCTTCGGTAGCATTAGTTTTCGTAGCGTTAGCCGCTGTGTTTGTATGAGCAGATAGAAAGAAAAGCAGGAGAAGAAAGCTAACTATCACACCCAGTGCAGTAGAGTTAGCTTCAGTAGAGTTGAAGCACATCATTAGGCCCATAATTACCAAGCCACTGGAGATCAGAACACAACCAATGCAACTCTATCACCATCACTCAACTGTACACTGTACAGTACTTACCTATTATTCTGAAGACACGTGTTAACACTGTTAACACTGGACACTGTGTTAACTAACCTCCAGACGAGCTTCAATGCCATACAACTCTCCTTCCGTGGTCTTCAACGCAAGTAAAACTATTCAATCGATCACTGCCCGCACCTGCTCGCCTGTCCAGCATCACTACTTTGGACGGCTCTGACTTAGAATACATGGACAACTACAAATACCTAGGTGTCTGGTTAGAATGTAAACTCTCCTTCCAGACTCACATTAAGCATCTCCAAAATTAAATCTAGAATCGTCTTCCTATATCGCAACAAAGCATCTTTCACTCATGCTGCCAAACATACCCTCGTAAAACTGACCATCCTACCGATCCTCGACTTCGGTGATGTCATCTATAAAATAGCCTCAAACACTCTACTCAACAAATTGGATGCAGTCCATCACAGTGCCATCCGTTTTGTCACCAAAGCCCCATACACTACCCACCATTGCGACCTGTACGCTCTCGTTGGTTGGCCCTCGCTTCATACTCGTCGCCAAACCCACTGGCTACAGGTTATCTACAAGTCTCTGCTAGGTAAAGCCCCGCCTTATCTCAGCTCACTGGTCACCATAGCAGCACCCACTCGTAGCACACGCTCCAGCAGGTATATCTCACTGGTCACCCCCAAAGCAAATTCCTCCTTTGGTCGTCTTTCCTTCCAGTTCTCTGCTGCCAATGACTGGAACGAATTGCAGAAATCTCTGAAGCTGGAGACTCATATCTCCCTCACTAGCTTTAAGCACCAGCTGTCAGAGCAGCTCACAGATCACTGCACCTGCACATAGCCCATCTGTAAACAGCCCATCTATCTACCTACCTCATCCCCATACTATATTTATTTATTTATCTTGCTCCTTCGCACCCCAGTATCTCTACTTGCACATTCATCTTCTGCACATCTACCATTCCAGTGTTTAATTTCTATATTGTAATTACTTCGCCACCATGGCCTATTTTTTGCCTTAACCCTTATCCTACCTCATTTGCACTCACTGTATATAGACTTTTGTTTTCTTTTGTTCTACTGTATTATTGACTGTATGTTTTGTTTATTCCATGTGTAACTCTGTGTTGTTGTATGTGTCGAATTGCTTTATTTTGGCCAGGTCGCAGTTGCAAATGAGAACTTGTTCTCACCTAGCCTACCTGGTTAAATAAAGGTGAAATGGGCGTTGTGATCATCTTGATGAGGAGGAGGAGGGGATAGAGATAATTATGATGATGATGAGGATGACAGGGTTGATGATTAGGATGATGAGGGTGTGAAGAATTCTGGATATTTCTACAATTCTCAAACAATCGTTATACAGTATCTACAGTACAAACAGGTGTTCTACAGTATCTACAGTACAAACAGGTGTTCTACAGTATCTACAGTACAAACAGGTGTTCTACAGTATCTACAGTACAAACAGGTGTTATACAGTATCTACAGTACAAACAGGTGTTATACAGTATTTACAGTACAAACAGGTGTTAAACAGGTGTTCTACAGTATCTACAGTACAAACAGGTGTTATACATTATCTACAGTACAAACAGGTGTTATACATTATCTACAGTACAAACAGGTGTTATACAGTATCTACAGTACAAACAGGTGTTATACAGTATCTACAGTACAAACAGGTGTTATACAGTATCTATAGTACAAACAGGTGTTATACAGTATCTACAGTACAAACAGGTGTTCTACAGTATCTACAGTACAAACAGGTGTTATACAGTATCTACAGTACAAACAGGTGTTATACAGTATCTACAGTACAAACAGGTGTTATACAGAATCTATAGTACAAACAGGTGTTGCATCATTCCAAACGGCAACCACGCTAAAATCCACACCGCTAGCTTTCCTTCCTCAAACACACTTTTTGAGAAGAACCAACGTCCCTGTGTTAGCCACAGTAACATCTCCTCCTGTTGAATTACAGTATTGAGCAGGAGTCCCATTACTGTAGGATTTACATCCCCATAAGCCCCCTAACTCCTGAGACAGACACACAGAGGGAGAGAGCAGAGTGGCACGAGCTCCCACTACCAGCCCAGGGTTTTACCCTGATGGAATATGCAATTAGGCCTCTCTGGCTCCTTTATAATGGAATATGCAATTAGGCCTCCGCGCCCGTTTATCACACGATAATGTATAGACCTGTAACTCTATGGGAGGGAAAGTGTATTGCCGTGATTGAGGTCCAATCCATAACAATGGCTGCACTTATATCGCAGGTTTAAATGAATAACTATTTTATGGCTATTTTATACCAGGAAGCTATTTGGGAAACAACGGCGCAGAGAGGTTTAAGAGAAGGGAGTGGACCTAGGAAGGCATCTATCAATCACAGTGAGTGTTCTGGTGGAGAGATTGAAAACAAGAACGTTGACGAAGAGCTCAAACATGGACGGCACACTGAGGGCCGTGTTTTCGTGCGTGCTCGCGTGCGCGTGCGTGCATATATGCGTGTATGTAACTTTCCACGTGTGTGAGGGTGAGGGTGTACAAATCTACGTTTACATAGTCAACTCATTGTCTTTGATGCGGTTTGTAATTAACAAGGTTGTGCTTATCTAACTCTTCTCAGCTGGGCTCAATAAACACAAATAGTATTTCTCCTGTTCTTCAGCCCTCGGGCTCAGTTTCTCTGAGCAGAGAACGACACTTGAAGCTGCTGGAGAAGCACATCTACATTAAAAGGTGATTGAAAACAACCCTCAAGGTCTGTCAACTCTGTCAGCAGCGTACGTTCACATGGCTTGACTGTCTGACGTTAAGACAATATAACACCTGATGTGTGTGTGCAGCTGCGTGTGTGTGACGGTGAAACACACCTGTTGTTACTCCAGCTTCTGTACGCCAATCTTCTCAGCGTAATTGGCTTTGCAGGCCAGGCGTGCTGCCTGAAGCTGCTGTGGTGAATCATTAAACATCATTGCTTAAGGTGATTAAAACATGAGAATGTTTGATATACTTTGACTTTATATTTCAGCACACGGCAATCAAAATGTCCTCCGTAAAAGAGTGCATGTTTCTATCCAAAGTTGTGTGTGTGTGTATGTATACAGTCTTAGAAAAAAAAGGTGCTCTCTGGAACCTAACTGGAAAACCTTTTGAAGAACCTTTCCACAGAGGGTTCTACAGGGAACTCAAAATGGTTCTACCTGGAACCTAAAAGGGTTTTTACCTGGAACCAAAGAGGGTTCTCCTATGCAGACAACCGAAGAACCCTTTTGTACATGTCTATGCTCTTCTCTGTGTGTGCTGGTGCCATGCTGCTACTGAGTCATGATAGTCATCCTCCAGTTGAGGGCTGGTCATCCTCCTGTCCTGCCTGACATCTCTGTCTCTCCTCGGGGAGTTGGCTGTCGTGCATCTACCTACCCCTCCACATGGCCCTCTGGCTCCAGAGGCTCCCAGCCACATGCTACACAATCACAGGAAGTCAATGACAACAGTTAGCGACCACACCACCTGTGTCCAACCTGCACAGGATTCTGGATCTTAATTAGCTAGTCTTGGCCAGGCACACACACACACACACACACACACACACACACACACACAAAGGCATCTAACTGGTGTCCAGCTCCACAAATTAATTTAGCCAACACACTCTTTAACAAACACATGTCCGCATACAGTGTATCGTATACCTCCAAGAGCTGTAGCAGATGGCTGTAAAGAGATACTTGGAGTCTCTCCTATTTCTCCTGCTGTTGATGTGCAGGTGATCTTATGCTAAGAAGAACCACAGAGCGATACTATAGCACAGGGATCATGAACTAGATTCAGCCACAGGCACATTTTTCTTGAGCGGATGGTCGGGGGGCTGGAACATAATAACAAATCATTTGTAGCCTGCAAATTGACTGCAAGAAGCCCAAACAGATTTACTGTTTGACTAAAACATAATCACTTCAAACTTTGCTTGCATTTGTATAAGATCACGTTGTGTCTCTCTATTATGCGTGAGAATACTTGTGTATTTTTGTCTTAAAAAAAAATAAATTAAATAGCTCAGGCCAACTTAGGGGGCCAAATGGCACCCCATGGGCTGCCAGTTTGGGAACCCTGCTATAGCAGAACTGGAGTTGGGCACACCTGATTTAGCTACAATAGTTAGTTGACAGTATTATTTGGTGTTCATTGAATACAATATTTTGATAGAGCAGCACAAGTGTTCCAATATCTTTATTGATCTCTATAATTATATATTCATATGTTTATTCATGTATTTATTCTTAATTAAAATAACCTTATCGTCTGATGGAGAGAGGCAGAGAATTCTAAATGAGTCAGGTTAATTTATATGCAAATGGCGATGAAAATGAAAGTCAAATTAAAGATCTTTGCGGATGACAAACACCCAAACATCGCACACACACCATGTTTTGCACACACACTAATTTTAGATATCATCATTGACAGCTAGTTATGAGTGGCAGTGACAGTGGTTCATATTCAGGCCTCCATCACTGTTGGAGACAGTAACAGCATGGGTAGTCAGAGTTATGCGTGGCTGGATGTATATGTCTTTAATAGGGTGGCAATAGTCCATTTTTTCATCATTCTCTCTCTCTCTCTCTCTCTCTCTCTCCTGTCACCTGGCTCAGGAGCTCAGGACATGGGGTGTGGTGGGCCATGCAGCCATTCAGCCATCGTTCCTCTGTTGATCAAAGGAGTCGCGGTGTCCTTGACTAAAAGCCCCAGAGGCTCTCTCTTTTTACCCGCTGAAATCTAGGAGCAGCAATTAAAACTATTTTCATGTTAACTTTCTCTCCCCCCCTTTTCTCTCCTTTTCTCTCTTTGTTTCTCTCCCTCTGTATCTCCCTCTCTCGTTCATTCTCAATTGCTCTCTCTCTCTCTCTCTCTCTCGTTCTTTCTCTCTTTCTCTCCCTATCTTTCTCTCCCTCCATTTCTCTCTCCTTCTTTCTCTCTTTTGTAACAGGCGCATAATGAAGATGTCAGTCAATTAGTAGTGGATTATTTGTCTCTGATTAAGTGTACACAAGGAGGGTGCATATGTTTGATCTCCCGTATGTATACCATCTTATTTTCACATTTTTGATTCATTATTTATGCCTCGCAGACAGAACAAGTTTGATGAACATAAAGCTTGAAAACCAAGTTCATGAAAACAAACACAGAAATACAGAAAACGCAAAAGCTGTACATTATTCAACAGATGTTTGTTGATATCTTTGACGACACAGATCTGTCAGTACGGAAAACCATTGTGCCAGAAATGTGAGAGCTGGGTATATGTGAGTAAAAAACAAACTTCTGTGTTGGACGGCGGAGAGAAAGATCTTTAGTATTCTGTGACAGAAACAGACGCGTTCAAAGAAACAGTGAAATATTTGTGGAGTTTCAGAGACGGTGTAGCAAAGCAGGGGGTATTCACAGACACCGGCAGTATTCTACGGGCTACTAAGCTCTCCACAGGACCACCATACTGTCTGACCATGTCATCATAGAACTACAGACAGCGCACGTTCTGGAATACAGAGGATATCTGGAGCTCTAGAATGTTTAGAAAATAACGTGTTCTGGAGATTTCTGGAATACAGAGGATATTTGGGGCTCTGGAATGTTTAGAAAATAATGTGTTCTGGAGAGTTCTGGAATACTCGGTTGAACACTCAGTGTTACTACTATTCTCTCCAGGACTTTCGAGTTGGTAGCCACACTTCTCTTTTCATTTACATCGCTCTAGGCTACATTCATCAAAGTAATGTGCTTTTAACTGTCCTTGCTCCGGGGCTCTTCATATAACCAGTGGCATCAGCTCAGCTAAACCTAGGGTATGGCATTATGGGGTGTATAGATACAGGACCACCAGTTGAAGGTCATTTACTGTACTTCTGCATAATGTTAAAACTCAATGCTATTTGGAGAACAGCAAAATCAAACAGAAATGTCCCCCAGACAATATCACCGCAATATTTGTATAGGTTTATATTAGGTTTAAAGGTCTGTGGAATGTCGTGTACAATGTACTACTCAACTTCATCATACATAGGCTACAGTGGCTCATTAGCCTAGTTGTGGAACAGTGCATACAGTGCAACATGAAATAGAGGCATAATACATGCTCTGCATTCAGAGATGTTCCTGATAATGTCTGCGCCCAGATCGTTTTTGCATTAGCCTGTCTGCATTATTAGCAAGGGAATGGAAACATTCTGCGAAAAATTAAGCATTGCATCAATAAGGTGTTTCTGAGAATATTGACCAGCTCTGAGAATATTCAAACATTTTGTATCAACAAGACTTCTCCGAGAATATTAATATTGCAACATAGTAGCCAACGTGGAGGCGAGTCGCAAACGTTTTTCCCCGGGCCAGTTTCTCTCTGTGTGTCATTGTGTTGCCTACTGCAGCATCTGGGTGCTCATTATATACAACAAAACAGCCCTACATTCACATTATAGCTACATAACTTTTCAATACTTCATGTATTTATTTTATTTTATTTAACCTTTATTTAACTAGGTAAGTCAGTTAAGAACAAATTCTTATTTAATGACGTTTTGCCAGCAAGACTGACCTTATTTTTATTCAGGAAGATGGACAAGCAAGGTTGATAGAGTGAGAGGTGGAAATGCATTACACCAGAGGCAGGTAAGCTACAGGTAGGGATCCAGGCAGAGGATGATGATATAACTTGTTATAGCCTATAATTATTATTGTCTTTGAAGCCAAAAACATGACATGTAGAGTATTTGGGGGAAATGCTTTAAATAGCAAATTGTTCAGTTCTTATTTTATACTAATAGGCCTACATTAATAAATCAAAATAACAATTAGGCTTACAGCTATCACAACCTATATAATATTAGCAATAAAACAGCTTTTGGTTTTGAATGGTCACCAAAGAGGAGGGCAACCCACCTCCCAATTCCCAATTATATTTACATGGCACTGGATTATTATATTTTGCGAGCTACAGAGGGCTACATCGAACCGCTAATACGGGATTGATAAAGGCCCAGTGCACTACTTTTGTTATACAGCCAAAGTGTCCTTCCACAGAACACACAAAACTCCTTGAGGGTGAAAGTCAGACATTGTACATCTATGTACCAGTCATGCACCCACATAACACTGAACTGGTGATACCTTGACAAGATCACAGAATACATATTCCTGTTGAGTTAACAGTAACATTATTATGACAGGGCAGAGAAGCGACTGTCTTTGAATTATTTTGAGATCCGTCTGAAACAATTAAAGTGAATTAGAGGACTTCTGTCGGACCAGTTGAATAATTTATCAATTCTAATTATCCTAGCAGAATTAAACAAGTCTTATTATGCATGTAAATTATGGCTGTTTAAAACATTTTTATGTTTTCATGGATAGTGCCTTTGAATTATCAAGGTAGAAAAGCAGTATGTTTATGACCTTGGTGATGTTCATTGAGTCAGGGCCGGATCAAGGCATAAGCGACATAAGGAACTCAGTCGGGGTCTCAACTTACTGTTGAGGGTTATAATAGTAGAATACATAAGGTGCAAATACAAAATATGGCTGTGCATGAGACATTTTTATCTTTTTTATCAGTCATCAGTCACCCAATTTATCATGTACCAGCTAACAAATTTTAGATAGGTAAGTTAGTCTAGCCAACCAGGCACGCAGGGCACGTGCCCAGGGGCCCTGACCTCCAGGGGGCAGATGTGTAGAATTGCAGTGAATTTTCTCAAGAGGGAAGGCCACTAAGTTTTTTTCTTTTGGGGGGGGGACCAAATCTTGTTTAGGGCCCCCAGAAGGCTAGATCTGGCCCTGCATTGAGTAATAATTTGTCATCATTATAATGAATATGTTACTGGCAGGTATTATGTGAATACCTAGCTAGCAATTTCTATATACGAGTATCTATGACTATAACAGCTGGTATGCAGATACAGGAAGGGATGATGATTTGGGGTGTGAGAGGGTGCAGAATGATGTCGCTGTACCTTAGTTCACTTGAAGGTATTTCATTATTGGAGATGGATCACTTTCCACCGGCCTCCTTTTTTGTCTGAGTGTTTGGGGGAATTTGCAGTAAAGGTTGGGAATATGGGAAGGCAGTGTTCTCAGTGTTCCGTCCACCAGACTTGTATCACTTGCTGTAATTGGTCATAGACTCTTCATTAGAACACATAGAGGCTCTGACTCCTAGAGGAAACATCTACAGCTGTGTTACACACGCTTAACACAGTCCCTAACTACTGTAATGTGGCATCCCATCTCCTATCCAATTTAGACTTAATTACAACACTTAAGTGAACAAACGAGAGGAGAGCAGAAGACATAGCAAAATTCTAAATGTTTTGAGTAAAAAAATACCTTAGGCACAAAGTAAATAAAAGGATAAAGAGGAAAATGTAAAGCATTTATCTTTCAAATGAGCAATTACACTTGAATCTAGCATGTTCAGAAAATCAACCAATAGAAGAGCATTCTGCTTGTGACAGAGGTGCAAATATAATGAAGAGAGTTTGACAGAAAGGGAAAGAAAGAGAAGTAAAGAACAGGGTGATGGAGAGGACTTGTGATAGTGCTCACGCAAGTCACACAAACCTCACAACGCCTTAGCAGTTTCTTAAAAAGGCAAAACACAACATTTTAAATCCCCAAAAAGTTCAATGGAGTGAGATGACCTTTCTTTGAGTAAGCTGTCACACATAGTTCCCTTAGTGTCAGGCAACACAAAGAGATCACAACACAGAGCAATTTAGGCCTTTTTTACACATCAATTACTGGTAGACCAGGGCATTCTGTCATAGCTTTTGATCTAGAAACAGAGACCGCTCACTGTGTTCTGCAATAATATCGCACGGTCTCACTTCAGTATCCCACGTTTGTCCAGGGGAGGAAAAACGTCAAATTTCTACCGTTACGTTTAGGCATTCATTCCACTTGTTTAAGGTAAGGATGAAGGTTTGGGATGATAAGGGATGTCATTATGGTAACCCATGATCTAACTGAGATTGAGTACAAAACATGAACATGTTAGTTGCTGCTAACGTGACATGGTTGTTTAACTGCTAGGCGAGAGTGTTACAACATGTCATGTCGTGTCCCCTTTAAAACGAATAAGGCACATACTACCCGTATGCATACCTCGGCTTCTGTTCAGTCACTTATTAAGTGATGCTACCAGCATGTTGCACCTCTGCGCGCACACACACACACACACACACACACACACAGTATGTAAATCATAATGCAATAGTGTATTGAGAGGTAAGAGTACATGTTGATGGATGACTCCAGGTTTTACATCCCTATTTTGTGGTAAAATGCTGAGTGGACTGAATGGATCTGGTACAATGGACTCATCCATCACTGGCCTTCAGAGGGGGGTGGAGGGGACCATCAAGGCCTTTTATTTAATGGAAGTCACACTGAACATATGGACTGTACATATGGACTGTGCCTTTTATCAAACAAAGACTAAGCAAACATGGCCAATCAGTTTTTTAGTGGTTTCAACATTGAGTGGAGCCTGTTTGTAATTTGCATTTATGAATACCAAATAAAACTTTAATACATATAACTTATTTTCTTGAGTGCCTCAGCCAGGAATTTACTTGAGTAGCTAGAACACTTAAGAACGTGAACAGTCTGATTTATTAAGGCCCGACAAAATGAGTGCACGTCGACAGAATAGACATACCAAGCTAGATGAGTTGCTTAAGCGTTAAGAAGGCCTTTCGTTGTCGTCTGTCTGGATGACTGAGCCAGTGGCGGAGACGTGAAGTGGCGGGTGACGGGCATTTTGTCGTTTCCTGAGTACCGCTGTGCCCACGTCCGGTCTGAGTAATACGGCACGCCTCGGTAGCGTAGTGCGGTAGAGCTGCCTGGTACCATATGGCATGGCATGCGGTTCAGTGCCCAGGATTGATTGGAGCGGAGTGGAGAGAGAGGAAGTGAGGGATCCTAATTGGGTGTTTTCTCAACCAGATGCACAATAAATGCTGTGTAGAACAAGATTATCATCAGGATCACGTGGTAAGGAAGAGAAGGAAGAAGAGCCAGACTGGTGGAGGGAGGCTTGAAAACTCTATCTACCTGTGAGAGGTGGGGCAGAGGAGTGAGAGACAGAACAACAGATTCACAGGCCTCTCTGTAGCTACGCGCTACTACTGTATATTGTATGTAACTAATTAGTACAATACACTATTATACTGAGCTTGGCAGAGAATCTCCACACGTTGACAATAATTGTCTCACCCACTTCGACACACACTCACTCAAGCATGTACAGCAGAGGAGGCTGGTGGGAGGAGCTATAGGAGGACAGGCTTATTATAATGGCTGTAATGAAATAAATGGAACGGAGTCAAACATGTGGTATCCATATGTTTGATATGTTTTATAACGTTCCATTTATTTCATTACAGCCATTACAATGAGCCCGTCCTCCTATAGCTCCTCCCAACAGCCTCCTCTGCTGTACATGCTTGAGTGAGTGTGTGTCGAAGTGGGTGAGACAATTATTGTCAACGTGTGGAGATTCTCTGCCAAGCTCAGTCACAGCCTCAGTAACAACAGCTATTGTTACTGCGGCTGTTGTTACTGCGGCTGTTGTTACTGCGGCTGTTGTTACTGAGGCTGTTGTTACTGAGTCTGTTGTTACTGAGGCTGTTGTTACTGAGGCTGTTGTTACTGCGGCTGTTGTTACTGAGGCTGTTGTTACTGAGGCTGTTGTTACTGAGGCTGTTGTTACTGAGGCTGTTGTTACTGAGGCTGTTGTTACTGCGGCAGTTGTTACTGAGGCTGTTGTTACTGAGGCTGTTGTTACTGAGGCTGTTGTTACTGAGACTGTTGTTACTGAGGCTGTTGTTACTGCGGGTGTTGTTACTGAGGCTGTTGTTACTGAGCGTGTTGTTACTGAGGCTGTTGTTACTGAGGCTGTTGTTACTGTGCCTCCTCTGATAGTGACCTACTTTTACATCGTCAATCATTTTTCTGAGTCTTCATGTGTAGCATCTCGTCAGATATACCACTGTAGCATGTACAGACCATTCCCACCCCACGTCTTCTCACTGTCTATCTGATATTGTATTTATCTCAGTAGTTTTAGCACGAGGCTCAGGCTCCGGAGCAGGGCCCTGGGTGAATTAGCATAGCCTATGATCTGGGGACAGCTCTGCATGGAGTGTGGAATTAGACTGGGGGTTAAGGGGATGAGTGTGACAGTGACAGCCTCTGATCCAGGACCAGACCATAATGAATGATTAGATTAAACCATGTTCCACACAGCTTATGGCTTTGAGTCCCACCGCCAACCGTCTAGCTTCTGCATCAAACCTCTGTTGTGGTTGAAACAACCCCTCGCCGTGCTGCGCCGCGCGTCTCCTATCTTAAAACACAACCCACCAAGCACATCCTGCTGTGTGAGAGATGCTGTGCTGGGGGCCCCTCCTGTGCTGTGACTGCTGCTGCTGCGGGAACTCTGATAGGTTAAATACACCACATAATATGTCATCAATGTCATGGGAAGAAGATCACAAGCTGGAGTATCAGGTGGAAGGGAATGCATGCAGTAGCATAGCTACAGTATTTGATGTGGTGTAGGTTGGGAATATTCTCTCACTAAGTGGATAAACTATCTCTTGTTATGGTTATCCTGAGTGTTTTACCCACAACGTTATTTAGACAGGCTGTATAAATGACTAAACCCCATAAGATCAACAGAAACAAAAATATGCTGTTTAGCATAAATTCATTCATATATTCATGTTAGATTATTAAATACAGTTTTTTTAAGTGCTGTTTAACCAGACAAAACAACCATTAGAAAACCAGCTCATACTCCCATAAAGCCACAGGGTCACGATAGAGGGGGACTCACACTTGGTTTATTTGAGTGAAATATGCAGCACATAATATCCATACCGCAGCCTTGTCTGGGGAAATTGACTCAGCAAACTTTCGCAGGGATTCGTAATTAATGGTCCATAAATAATTGAGTCCTTTAAAAGCAATTATCAGGCTGAGAGTGTGATGAAAAATACTCACTACTTTAAATGGAGTCTGAAATTAGGAGAAACTATTTACTCCTGAAGCTAGCGCAGGTCAGAGCGGTGCGGAGCCGAGCAGAGGCACCTGGCCTCTAACAATGGTTGATTGATGATCGTGCTCTCAATCAGAGCTTCGATCTAGATTAGCTGCCTTCATCCGAGTATGAACCTTGCATTCAAATGTCCTAAAGGAGAAAGTCTGACTAACTGTAGCTTGTTGATGCCCAGATACTTAAAAAAAAAACTTTATCTAAAATGAATTTGGGAGGGGGAAAAAACAGCATTATCTCCTTTTTGTCCCGAGCCAACACTTTGCCCCCTGGGCACTGAACAAATGAATAAATGACAGAATGGGAAGAAAGAGAGAAAAGAGAAAAAAGGAGAGAAATTCCATCTGTCCACAACATTCAAATGAGGCTGCTCCACAGGCTGCGTCTGGCTGTGCCTTTCACTACTCTAAAGGTGAAACTCTTTCTCTCCCTCTCTGTGTTATGCCCCGACATCACCAGGGATGTGTCACTGGGAAGTGTTTTTACTTCTACCACTGACAGGGAGAGAGGGAGACAAAGAGACAAAGGTGTGGGAGAGAGAGGGGAATAGAACTGAAAAAACACAATAATACCTCATTCTGTGCACCCACCTGTACAGTGGGATGAAGCCATGACTGCTGGTGCTGGGGCTGGTGGGAAGGGAACAGAACAGACTGTGTTGTTGATGAAGCCAAATCAGGGAGAAAATAGTACCCAGCAGCAGATGCCCCACTGGCATGGTTGGCATACCCTGCCTGTAATATTGATAAAGGTCAGAGGTCAAGTGGATGTGACCATTCCAGCTCAGCTGCTTCGTGTCAGAAGGAATTTAATTTCCTGTTCCCAGTCAGATGTTGGCAACGTCGGGACATGTCGTCCTGTGGGGGACAGAATTCCGCAGTTCATTTGAATATTTCCGTGGCTTCCCATGGGCAAAAGGATGGGTTCTTTTGTTTGTGCTTATCCTTGTTATTTCCAGTTATTTCTGGTTATTTCCAGTTATTTCTAGTTTTCTCATGATACACTGCTATTGATTGAGGGCAGACATTGAAGTGCTGTGCAATGTCTGTTTCTAAGTCTCTGAGTAGATATGCCTTTCTGTAAATCTTACATTCATGTATGTTCATACATTTTCGAGAGGGTGAAAATACACCCTAACACTTAATGTCCTTGAGCGTTTTGCAGCGTTCACCACTCTGCTGTAATAGTGTAAAATCAACAGACGCACACGCACATTCCATTTCGATAACTTTGGACGAGATCCGCCTGGCTGAGAGGGAAGGAAGACGTGTGTGAGTATATCTGAAGTGGCTGTTCCTGCCCATAGCTTCTCAATCAGCCAATTATTTACAGCAGGACACAATTGAGCCAGTCAACCAGTCCAACACACCCATCCATTATACGGTAGCATTCCCAGAAATCAATTAAGCAATCAGTGGGAAACAAAGCTCTCTCTCTAAGATCCACTCTGTTCCAGGACCACCGGAATATGGAATATCACCCCGTCTGTTCATAAAGAAAGTTCATCTCAAGATACTGCACAGCTTAACGGTGTCATTCCGAGCCATGCAGGAGTCAGGAGAGAGATGAACACAGTCATGTTTGCAGAATATTTTACACACACATACACACACACATGCACAGTCACGTATTATAAGCACACAAAGATGAACAAAGTCCCTCTAACAAGCACTCTCTCTTTCTCTGTCTCTTTCTTTCTCTCTCTCTGCTGTGCCCCAGGCGACCTCAGCGTGCGGGGCCAGAGCGGTCCAGCAGGGCATTGTGTTTCTTCCCTCTGCCATATCACTCTGACTGTGTTAACTCAGAAGGCACTCAGTCGTGACGCAGGCACCTGTTCAGAGTACAAAGAGGGCCTGTTTGAGTGTAATGATTCCTAATGTCTGATTATCCAGGTGCCAAGGAACATAAACATAAATAAAAAATATTACCTCTCCATCAAGTACAGGGCTCAGCCATGCAGAAAGATACAGAGTGTATCACTGAGCAGTGGACTCCCCCTTCGCCTACCGACGCAGAGGTCAAAAACTACCGGCCTAAAGGTAGCGAGAGCAATGGTATGCACAATTGCAAAGACAAACACAGAATAAAACTTGTGTTAATAAAGACGCAAGCAGGTGTGACTAACGAAAAGCTGAAAAAGGACGTCCCTCCCTAGACATTCATCAAGTATGTACAAAGCATTACGGAAACCCTGTCATGGGCTGCAGTGTTTACGCTTCTCTTTATATCGACCAATGACACACTTTATTAGAAGACCTTGACATCCATTTCAAGACATTTCCTTCTCTCTTTCTCTACCCTCTCGCTCCCTCACCCCCCCCTCAATCTCTTTCTCTCTCTTGCCAAAGCAAGTGAAAATAAAAATAAACAACTCAGAAATTAAGAGTAAACATTATTCTCTCTCTGTATGTCAGACTCTCTCTCTCTCTCTCAAAAAAAAAGTTCCAAAAGAATGAAGACATTCAAATGTCATATTATGTCTATATACAGTATTGTAATGATGTGCAAATAGTTAAAGTACAAAAGGGAAAATAAATGAACATAAATATGGGTTGTATTTACGATGGTGTTTGTTCTTCACTGGTTGCCCTTTTCTTGTGGCAACATGTCAGAAATCTTGCTGCTGTGATTGAACACCGTGGTATTTCACCCAATAAATATGGGTGTTCGTCAAAATTGGATAAATTCTTTGTGGATCTGTTTAATCTGATGGAATATATGTCTCTAATAAGGTCATATATTTGGCAGGAGGTTAGCAAGGGCAGCTCAATTTCCACCTCAGATTCTATGGATTCTTCAAATACATTGAGCTGATTTCTGACGTGCTGTTCCTTCTTTTTCCATAGTGAATTTCTGTATTGTTCTAGTGATTCACTATAGTGAAGGCGTAAGCTCAGGTTTTCTGGGTCTCCATGTTTTTGGTTGGATAGGTTTCTCAATTTCTTTGTTAGGTTTTTGCATTCTTCTTGAAACCATTTGTCATTGTTGCTAATTGTCTTAGATTGTCTGCTTGACATTTTTAGATTTTATAGGGAAGCTGAGAGGTCAAATATACTGTTTAGGTTTTCTACTGCTAAGTTTACACCTTCAATATAACAGTGAAACATGTTGTCCAGGAAATTATCTAGGAGGGATTGGATTTGTTGTTGCCTAATTGTTTTTTGGAAGATCTCCACAGTACTTTCCTTCCATCTATAGCATTTCTTAATAGTATTCAGTTCCTTTGGCTTTGATGCCTCAGGATTGAGCATATCTCCGTTCAAGTAGAGAGTGATTTTGCTGTGATCTGAGAGGGGTGTCAGTTTACTGACTGTGAACGCTTTAAGAGACACTGGGTTGAGGTCAGTGATAAAGTAGTCTACAGTACTACTGCCAAGAGATGAGCTATAGGTGTACCTACCAAAGGAGTTCCCTTGAAGCCTACCATTGACTATGCACATACCCAGCATCCGACAGAGCTGCAGTTGTGACCCATTTGTGTTAGTTAAATTGTTGTAGTTGTGTCTAGGGGAGCATATGAGGGAAGGAATGCTGTCGGCTCCGGGTAGGTGTTTGCCCCGCTGTGTGCTGAGGGTGTCAGATTCTTGTCCAGTTCTGGCATTTAGGTTGCCACAGACATGTACATGTCCCTGGGCCTGGAAATTGTTGCTCTCCCCCTATAGGATGGAGAAGCTGTCCTTGTTAAAGTATGGGGATTCTATTGGGGGGATATAGTAGCACACATGAGGACATTTTTCTCTGTTGGGATCAATTCCTTATTCATTTCTAGCCATATGTAAAATGTTCCTGTTTTGACTAATTTAACGGAGTGGGTTAGGTCTGCTCTATAGCAAACTTCCCTGTTTCACACCTGGTAGTTTGGTGGATGAGACTACCAGCTTTCTGTAACCTCGAGGGCAACCAGTGGATCTGACTCCTTTATATCATGTACCGTGTAGGATGACAATGTCTGTATTTCCAATTTTTTTATGAAGTCTGGGTTCCTGCTCTTTAGGCCAAAGGCAGATGACCTCAGACCTGTATATTCCAGGATGAGATAATAAAAGCTTTGTGTTCCATAGTGTCTAGTGTTGTTTTTGTGTGGTTTAGGCCCGGACCATCACAGTAGGTGTGAGCAGAGAATGTTGAGCATCTGATACATACCTCTTAGGTCACAGGATGGGGCTTGGGCGGGTATAATAGTGAGGGTTGGGCTTGATGCTCTGCTCACGGCCTGGGCATATGTCCTGCTGTCATGTTGAGGTCCTTGCCGCAGGGGCGGGGGGCATTTGGTGGGCAGAAGGGCCAGAGGTCTGATATGGCGGGACCTATATAGGGTGTGGCCAGGGTTTGCTTGGGGTGGTCTTAGCTGGTTGGGGTGTGGCTGGTGATGCTGTGGTCTGGGTGTAGGTCCTCTTGGCGTGGGTTATCTTGGTGCAGGTCCTTCAGGAGGGGGTCTTGCAGGTCTGGGAGGGTGTCTTGCTGGTCTGGGCGGGGTGTCTGTTGCTCTGTTGCTCCCGTGTGAGGTGCTGGAGCTACGGTTGAGGGTGACGTCCTTCAGGGTCCTGGCAAAAGTTGGGATTGCTGCCTTGTAGAGGTGGACCTGGTTGTAAAGGCTGTTCAAGTCCAGGGTGGAGTGGTGGGCCAGGTAGACATTAGGTTTTGAGGCATAGTCTCACGAAATGCTTGCATTCACCTGCTGTATGGTGGCAGTGTGAAATAATTGTTGTGGTAGCAGGGTGGAGATAACCACTTGTGCTTTGGGGAAAGTGGAAGAAGCTTTTTCAATAACTCCTTTGATTGCTGTGGCCACCCTTTCCAGCTGGGCCCTCAGGTCATGTATGCCAGTGTGAATTATGATGTGGCTGGGGGACCCTATTCTGTCCTCTGACAACAGCTCTAGGGCATGCCTGTTTGGGAAAAGGTTTATCCTCTTGAATGTATTTGCCATTTGAGTCGATGAGGAGCACAATCTCTGGCTTTTGTGTGTCCTCAGCGGATGTGTGGGGTTTGTTAAGAGAGCTATCAGGGGAGCTGACAGGGGGGCTGTTAGGAGTGGGTGGGGTCTGTTGGGTTGGTGAGTCCTGTGTTGTCTGTCCCATTATGGTGTTGAGGTTGTGGTCCGGTTCTGAGGCGGGATGTTCTGCTGGCTTCTCTGGGGGAGTGTCCTGATCTCTGTCCTTAAGCTTTTTTTTGTATTTAGTCCGTGCAGTGTTATTTTTAATATCCATGGGGTACTTTATTGTAATGACCTCTCCACAGTCATAAGCCATGGGGGATTCAAAGGCCTCTGCATTTGGGTGGCTCAAGAATTTTCCCACCTCTCACTTCACACTTCAGCGCTAATTGAAGTTGCAGCCAGGTCAGTTCTGTCCTGGCAGCTTGGTAGCTTAGTAGCCTTATTTATTAAGCTTTATATAACAAAATTACCTAGAGATTATTGTCTTTTACTTGTTGGCTTCAGAAGTAGGTTCAGACAGAACCTTACTCACTCAGTTTTGTGTTGGATGGTATTTCCGGGTTCCGCTGTGTTTCTTCTGCAGGTTTTGGTTTGTTAGAAGTTTTTTCTTGATAGTCCTTGGTAGTAAAAGTCCATTCAGGTATTTATGTCCAAAAAACATCAAGGTTTTAGGTATGGAATTTTGATTTGGAATGAAGGTTTTCATGTTGAGGTAAGTATTCTATGTCCTTGCTAAAAAATGTAACTTTAATCACATTTATCCATCTCTACTTCTATCTTTTTGCAGAAAAACTCAGGAGCCCATGATCTCACCACCTACCTCTCTGCCTCTCATCTATTCTCTCTCTCTCTCCCTTCCTCTATTCTCTCTCTCTCCCTATATTCTCTCTCTCCCTCCCTTTCTCTCTCCTTCCTTCCTTCCCTCCCTCTATTCACACTCTCACTAGTCTACTCCCTCTTGCTTTTACTCTCTCTCCCTCTCTTTCTGTGGCTCTCTCTCTGTGTCTCTCTCTGTCTCTCTCTCTCTCTATCTCTTTCCCTTTCTCTCTCTCTTTCTGTCTCAATCTGTGTATCTCTCTCTCTCTCTCTCTCTGTCTCCCTCTGTCTGTCCGTCTCGCTCGGTGTCTGTCTGTCTGTCTGTCTGTCTGTCTGTCTGTCTGTCTGTCTGTCTGTCTGTCTGTCTGTCTGTCTGTCTGTCTGTCTGTCTGTCTGTCTGTCTGTCTGTCTGTCTGTCTCTCTCTCTCTGTGTTAGTATTCTTTGCATCAGTATGGCATCAGCGTGTGTTCTCTTTGTATTACTGTCTGATGGGTGTCTCTCTCTGAGCTCAACATAGACCTCGTTAATGGTGTGCTCGTGTGTGTGTGTATGTGTGTGTGTGCATGCATGCAGGCGTGCATTCGTGTGTGTGTGTCATGAGTGTATTGAGGACCAGCGGTGCTAGACCAAGATGATTCATCCACAGACCCACAGACTAGGGCTCCAGCATCAAAAGACACACGTCTGGAGGAGGCATGAGGCTGGAGGAAACTAAGAGACAAGCTTATTCAACAAGAGACAGACAAAAGCTGTTTTGGACTGCTGGCCTTAATTGATATGTGATCAATAGGTCAGGTAAAGGTTAGGTAAAGGTCAGGTAAAGGTCAGATAAAGGTCAGGTAAAGGTGAGAAGGTAAGTTCCAATGAAGACAGTGGGTAAGACAATGCCAATTATGCCATATGTGATCTTGAGTAAGGACGTTGCATCCCCTGAGCATCACAGAAGTTTGATTATGGTTGATGAGTATTGAAAGCTACAACACATCAACAATCAGAGGTATGCCCATTACCCGTTGTCAGGGCCCAGACCACAAGAGGTCTTCAATGAATGATGTTTAATGCATTAATAAGGTGTCATTCATCCTCCAACCGCCGCCCTTTTGTTAAGTTCAGAGCCCCGTAATGAAATATGCTGCGTGGCAATGTGAGAAAACAGGTTGGTTGAACAAATGATGTACACTTAAGCCGGCTGTTTGTTTTAAAGGGAGCATAGTCATTCAGAACACTACTCCGCTGCCTGTTAGTGTTCTTGAAGTAGCTGGTGGTCGGTCAGTTAGTCAGCTATTGGCTCATTCTAGTACTGCTACCAGTCTCCTCTGAACGGAAGGAGAGACACCGCTAATGGAATTTTATATCAGTCAGAAAGAAACAAGGGTAAGTTGGGGGAAAATAATAAGGAAATAAATGATATATTGTGTTTCTGTGCGTGTGTTGATTTGACACTATTACAGCTCTGTGCAAAGTCACATCTCATGCTAATATGTTTTTCTAAACTCTTTATTTTCTGTTTTTGAATGATAACTAAATAAACGTTATAGGGAATAAAAGGACAATGTGTTCATTTTATGCTTTCAAATAATATTTTTTTCCATTTATGAGCCTGTTGGCAAGCTTCCAAACTGAATGTCTAGTGTTGATAACCATATCAGAGGAAACCTGGACCCACCACCAGGTAGTAGAGGTTTCAAAGCCACAGTCAACAGAAGGCAGACATATTACACTGTTTTACCCTGGTGACAGTGTACATTTTTTATTTTTGCATTGTGAATCAATTCCCTGCACTTTAAAAGGTTGCCGCTGGCAATTTAAGGAGGTTGGGTTTACTCTGTGTTTCTACATAAGCCCTGGGCTGGAACCCACATCACACATTCAGATTGACACTCCTGCCTGCATGACTCCCCCAGTACTGTCACACACACGCACACACACACGAGAGAAGGCGAGAGAGAGGTTTAAATGTGATTTACACCATTGCACTCTGCAAATTGTATCGTGTGAAAAGCTTGAGCCCTTAAGCCAAGTCGATTATATTTCCCCAGCTTTGGCTGTCAATCTCTTACTGTTTACCAACAGGGCTGATTAGTAAATGCTACACGCTGCCATTCCCCCACCCGATCCCCACGCGCTCCGAACCTCCAAATTAATTTCCTTCTGGAAGCACAATCCATGGCCTCTCGCCGTACCATTGTTTGGCTTTGCGGAGAAACCCCGGGAGTCCCCTCTTCCTGTCTTTCTCCTCCTACTCTTCTTCATTCCTCCTCTTCCTTCCTCACCCTATTCCCCTTAGGGAGTGATAAGGTCTTCCCTGTCAATCAGGCCTGTTTGAAAGAGGTCAAGCTGCATGCTCCCTCTGCTCCGTTCTGTTTACCTGTTTAAGTCTCACCTGTGTTTTCTCTTCCTGAACAACAGCCTGGGTGGACGTGTTCCAACGCTGTTGACATATACTGCTGTAGTATTTGGAGAGTGTTGCCATCTGGCTAACCTTTTTTTTTAATCAATCCCAGCTGTGTTGTTTGTTGGTGTAGTTTCTCTACTTGACATTACACTGCCTACGGCACTACTACCTACCTGTAATTCAGTGCAATACATGTATGTCTCTAACCACCAACACGAGAGGGAGTTTTTCGGGCCATCAGCATTGTATACATTCATGTTCACCACAAATCTCGTCTTTCATACAGCCCTACAAACCAGTTAGACATGCTTAGACTTTGTGTGTCACATTTGAGGCATTATTTAAACAGGCGGCACATAATTGACTTCCTGATAACTGGAACTCCAATCCAATCTCAGCTGTCTCTCCCTACTGTTGTGGGATGCTGTTGCTGTGTTATGGTGGGGGGGCTGGGGGGTGAAAGGAAGTGAACAGCATTATTATATAAGTACTGTTGTTGTCCTGACAAAGCCCTGCACATGGCTCTCTAGCTGGTCACGATGGCATGCTGGAAAGGGATGGGGGCATCTGTGGCCAGATTACTGCTGGTACAGCGGGCACGGCGGGCAGCAACACAGGCAGAGACTGCAGGCTGGTGTTAAGCTTTCCAACTGAGGGACAAACTGCTCTGGAGCCCCACTGTGGAACTGATCACCACCACACCACCCCTCCCATCCCTGGCTGGCCAGCGCTTCGCTGGCTTTCACTCTCTGCTGCTCTCTCACTGGCTCTCAATGTCTTTCTCACATTGTTTGTATTGTCGGTGTATGGTTAACTTTCTCTGTCTCCTTTATCTCTTTCAGTATCACATTCCTCTTCCCAACTCTTTATCACTCGCTTATCCTCTTTCTAAATCGGTCTCAGTCTCTTATCCTGTGTCTCTCCATCTCTTTCTCCCTCTCTTCTCTCTCCGACTATCTATCTTCAGAGATGTGTTTGTCCTGGTGTGGTGTGATGGATTGGAGCGTCTGCTGGGTGGTTCCCCCATCTTTCTATCTGCTCTGCGTGTGTTCCTGGATCCAGTCTGTTGTTGTTTTCCTGCTCTTTGTGGTCGTCCAGCTCTCTCTCTCTCTCCCGGCCAACACCCGTCGTGATGGTTTTCCACGGTGGCCAATCCCACAGTCTGTCACCCTCCGTGTCGGCCCCTGCCAAGGTCTGGACCCCTATCTGTCCTGCTATTGCCATCGGCACGGTTATGGACGTAATACACCACAGGACAACTAACTGACCAACAGGACAACACCACACGCTGTATTCCACAACACACACACACACAATACACACACAGATGTGTTTGGGAGTCTCTCTGGGGAAGGAGGATAAAATGCTGTATCTTTGTTGTGGCAGGAAATGACATCAACTATGGCAGTTTATTATTTTATCGTCGTAGTGACTCTGAGCCCCACCTGTCAGGATTGGCAGAGATCTTAACACATCGGCTTTCTGTCTGCCATCTGACATACGCTGACACACACACACACACACGCATGCACACGTACATGCACTCAGACACACAGGCGCGCACACACACACACACACACATTTTTAGGGCCAGGAATTGGAGAAAGCATGTCCAAACGTTCAATGCTGCGTGAACGTTCATCGACGCAATCCGTGACGCAAAAAAGCTACAATTATGTTAATAAAGATATTACAATGTGTTTGCTTACAATAAATTGCAAAACAAGGAGAGATTCAGCTTCAGGATTTGTTCCTGATCATCAATGATAATGTGAATTCATCCCTGCAGTGGAGACTGTAGAGGAGACGACATGAAGATGTCAGAGCTGGCTTCTTCTCTTGGTTTGCTGTGTTAATCCCACAACAAGTCAAGCATAAAATTACATCACAAGGCCCGGGCTGAAGCAGAGCTGTTTGTTTGCATTTCTACCAGGAGGACATCACAGGATTACCATGGTAATTATCATGTGTGGAATCTGTAGCATGTGGTGTAGGACTGTAGTAATACCGAGATAAGTTATTAGAGTTAGCTGGAGTTCTATAATCAGAGTTCTAGAGAGGAGATTTACTGTTGTTGTTTGTTTGTTCTCAGAAAGATGCACACCTGTGAGGGATTTCTGTCCTACTTTAATTAACTCTCGCTTTAACCTCCAAAAATATGCAAATACTGTACACAGGCATACTTTCAAAAGGCCTAGCAAAGAACCTTTTTGGCATAGATTCAATCAGATCAAGCGTTAACCGGCGATAGCAGGTGTTGGAGGTGGAACTGCGTTGGAGCTGTCAAATTGGTGAGCAGCTGCTCTTGATCATTGTCATGAAGCCACACCCACCCCACTCGCGTAGTAAGCTCAAACCGAGAAAATGTAGGCAATATAGAAATAATGACGCTTAAATTGATTTATATCATCCTAATCAAGGTGTAGATTACATCTCACATTCCAGTGTTCAAACTTGTAAACAAGGCTGCATGGAATTTATTTTAATGCGACTTCGTATAATGCCAGAAGCCGCTTGTGGATTTGACAGATCTAACACAATTCCATCGATGACATCGCCAAAACAACCGCTGTGCGGATGTGGGCTAAAGCGGATCTGATTGAACAGAGCCCTTTGTTTCGTTCAGTTTAATTGTATTTGTATAACCTACTACTATCCCACTACCTAGGTAGGGGGCAGTATTTTCACGGCCGGATGAAAAACGTACCCAAATTAAACGGCCTACTACTCGGGCCCAGGAACGAGAATATGCATATTATTAGTAGATTTGGATAGAAAACACTCTGAAATTTCTAAAACTGTTTGAATTATGTCTGTGAGTATAACAGAACTCATATGGCAGGCAAAAACCTGAGAGAAATCCAACCAGGAAGTGGGAAATCTGGTTCTTGTAGTCTTTTCAAGTCATTGCCTATCTAACACACAGTGACTTAGGGTTCATTTTGCACTTCCTAAGGCTTACACTAGATGTCAACAGTCTTTAGAACCTAGTTTCAGGCTTTTGCAGTGAACAGAGAGCGAACAAGAAGGCCGGGAAGTTGGTGACTCAGAAAAGGACATGAGTTTTGTGGCGCGCAGTTCACATGATGAGGTATCTGTGTTCCAAAACGTTTTTCAAGACATTGGAATCATCCGGTTGGAATATTATTGAAGTTTTATGTTAAAAAGGCCCTAAAGATTGATGCTATACAACGTTTGACATGTTTCAACGAACGTAAATATAACTTTTTTTAACTTTTCGTCGTGAAATTTTCTACGCGCTTCCTACATTTGGAGTAGCTTACTGAATGTGCAAACAACAAGGAGGTATTTGGACATAAATTATGGACTTTATCAAACATAACAACATTTATTGTGGACCTGGGATTCCTGGAAGTGCCTTCTGATGAAGATCATCAAAGGTAAGTGAATATTTATAATGCTATTTATGATTTTAGATTACTCCAAAATGGCGGGTATCTGTATTGCCTGGTGTATGTTTCTGAGCGCCGTACTCAGATTATTGCAAAGTGTGCTTTCCCCGTGAAGCTTTTTAGAAATCTGTCACAGCGGTTGCATAAAGGAGATGGCTATCTATAATTCTTTGAATAACAGTTTAATATTTTATCAACGTTTTTGATGAGTATTTTTGTAAATTGTTGTGCTGATTCACCGGTGGTATTGGAGGCAAAATATTTTCTGAACATCACGCGCCAATGTAAAATGCTGTTTTTGGATATAAATATGAACTTTATCGAACAAAACATACATGTATTGTCTAACATTGAGTCCTTGGAGTGTCTTCTGATGAAGATCGTCAAAGGTTAGTGCTTAATTTTAGCTGAATTTCTGGTATTTGTGACCCCTCTCCTGCTTGGAAAATGGCTGTGTGGTTTTTTTCTTGTGTTGTACCTGTCCTAACATAATCTAACTTTATGCTTTCACTGTAAAGCCTTTTTGAAATCGGACAACGTGGTTACATCAAGGAGAAGTGTACCTTTAAAATGGTGTAAAATAGTTGTATGTTTGAGAACTTTGAATTATGACATTTTGTTGTTTTGAATTTGGCGCTCTGATTTTTCACTGGCTGTTGAATAGTGTGAACCGTGGGTGGGACGCTATACCATTGACATTTCAGCTTTATGCCTGACTCCTTGACACTAAACAAGTCATCTATGAATTATTTTTTAAGCCACACAGGGCAAGATATACCTCTCCAAAAAGACAAAATGAGCCAGTTACTGTATGTAGATATACAGTAAATACTTATAAATAATATAAATATCTGAAATATGTAGACAGAATTTAGAGTTGTTTGGGTTAGCACGCTATCATCCATTAAAGTGTTGTTATGTGTCCTGATGAGGATATGTGTTTCTGCATTTCAAACTGCTAGATGGAGATATACTGACGGATAGAGTATAGGAAGAGAGAGAGAACCAATAGATATATTTGCATACAGTACGTGTTGTGTAAGTATTTATTTATTTACTTTATTTTACTTGCATTATTATCTATCCGGATGCCTAGTCACTTTACCCTGCCTTCATGCATAAACTGTATCTACCTGAAATACCTTGTTCCTCTGCACATTGATGTGAGACTACTTCTCCCTGTATATAGCTCCATTCTTGTGTATTTGTATTATTCCTCTGTTACTATTTCATTTTTATTTTTACATTCTGCATTGTTGGGAAGGGCTCTTAAGCAAGCATTTCACAGTAAAGTCCACACCAGTTGTATTTGGCGCATGTGACAAATAACATTTGATTTGATTTGATATATTACATGATCCAGTGATTTAAGTTGACAGAAATGCAAAACAGCCTTCCTACATGATTAATTTTATGAGCATATTATTCATTATGAATACATAAGTGCACATCATAAAAAAGCAACAATGGACTCTTCAATTAATTACATACAATTTCGACGTATTGCCAACAGCAGTTCTCTGCAGAGTGTAAATTACCTTTATATTCCAATAACACAACCAGGCGTATGAAAGCCACATGGTGCCACATGGTGAGGTAGGTAATGATTAGGATTTCTCCCAGATTACCTTGCACTGTCCTATCCAGCATTGATTGGCTGTGGGACCGGGCTGGACTGGACTGCCTGGGCCCTAATTGGATGATTGACCTATAATCATGTTACAGACATTGTATTATTGCCACCCTCCCCTTGGCCAGGCCACATTTATAACTGTTCATAAAGAATCAATGTGTTTATCACCAGGTCAGTCCCAGGACCTTATTCAATGTGCAGGGGTACTGGAGTGGTTGTATATACAGGTCAGTCCCAGGACCTTATTCAATGTGCAGGGGTACTGGAGTGGTTGTATATACAGCTCAGTCCCAGTACCTTATTCAATGTGCAGGGGTACTGGAGTGGTTGAGGTGGGTTTATACATAAAAAGTGACGGGTAGTAGGATATACATGTAAACAGGGCTGAAAAGTGACTGGTAGCAGGAATATATAAATACTTATGGTAATTTACTAGTGGTAATATGTACATGTAAACACTGACCACCAGCAGGTTAAATATATAGATACTAATGGTAATGGCAATCAATAATCAATGACCAGCACGTAATGGTAGTAATAAATCTAATCAGTAATCGTTTTAGAAGCAGCGTAAGAGTGAGGGGCTGTGTGCGTGAGGGTGTAAGGGTGTGGCGTCAGTAATGAGGGTGTCTGTGAGTAAGAGTGACAGTGAAAGGTGTTTGTGTCAGAGTGGTTAGAGACCTGTGGATGGGCATAGAGTCAGTGTGGATAGTCTGTAGGAGAGGGAAAGCAGTAGTTGCTAGCCATTTAACAGTGTTATGGCCAGGGGATAGAAGCTGTTTAGGAGTTAGTTTGTCTGAGCCTTGATGCACCGGTACCGCCTGCCAGGTGGGAACATGGAGAAAAAGTCCGGGTTAGTCTTGGGTAGCTGGAATCTTTGGACATTTTTCAGGGCTTTCTCAGACACCACCAGGCATGTACATCTTGGATGGCTGGTAGCTCACCCCCAGTGACGCACTGGGCCGTCCACACCAACCTCTGAAGGGCCTTCCGGTCGCGGGTGGTGCATGTTGCCATACCAGACAGTGATACAGCCAGTCAGGATGCTCTCGATGGTGCAGCTGTAAAAGTTTCTGAGGATCTGAGGGTTCATGACAAATCATTTCAGCCTCCTGAGGGAATAGAGGCACTGCTGTGCCTTCTTCACGACTATGTTGGTGTGAGAGGACAATGTATTGACTGTCCTTTCCTGCACAGGGAGTTTGAGAATATGAATCAAATTTGAATCAGCCATCGATTGGAAGTTCTGTTGTTGCTGTTGAGAATAGTGTGGAAATAACACATGAGTGTGAGTGTGTGTCAAACAGATTTTTCTAAACATGACCCTGGAAGTAGCAAGTCAAGTAATCATGTTGTCTGAAATAAAGTGACAGGCGCTCCAGAGATGTCCAATGTTCAAAAACGAAAAGGGAATTGCATCTTCCACGGTGTTTGTGTTTCAGAGCAGTTTTAACTTTCTTGGAACTGAAGTGCTGTTATTTTGTGTCTGATTACAAGTGCTTCTCTTTCAACACTCTCCCATTACGAGGAAAACTCTGATTCTCACTGTTCTCTAATGTCTCTACTGTATGGCTGTTGTTACAACTACATTATCACAGCTTTATTCACCTCATAGTCATCCTGTCTGCAGCAACCTGAGGTGGAAAAGTCATTTTAGACATCAGAAAAGACATGGCAAACAGAGAGGAATAAGAGAAAAACACAACTAAGTGGTTAACCGCTGTCTACAAGTGCCTTGTATAAAAGATAAATGTATGTGACTTCTAAAAATGGCAGGTTATTATTTTTTTCACTTCACAGCAGTTCCTTCCCCTTCTTTTGTTACTATCAGAAGAAAGTGACAGTGTCCTCTGGATAGAAAGCCTGCTACTTAGAACACAGAGTGCTTCCGCTCCCAGACTAAATCTGTCTGTTGTTGTTGTGCTGTTTGGGGTTTTGTTCTTTTCCCAGACTCCCATGCAACAACACAGGTACAGCACAGGTGCGTCTGTAAGTCTGCGAGACCCAGGGGATATGGGTAAATGCCTCAGAGACAAACACAGGGGCCAACCCCCCCCCGTCTCTATCCTCTCCTCCTTCTCTGCCTTCCTCCCACCTTCCTCTATTCCCTCCACGGTGCCTCGCGGGGATCCGAGAGTTTTCACAGTGTTCAATCATCAGCGATTCGCAAGCGTTTTCACCCGCTTTCCCAACAGTAATGGGTACAATTCACCAGAGACTGTTTGGCAGAGAGGAGCGTTCTCTCTTTTTCCTCCAGAGCCCCCATGAGAATCAGACACAGAGAAGAAAAACAGGGGGATAGAAAAGAATAAAGAACAAGAGAGCGTTTTCACAGAGGGAATATTATAGACAAAAAGATGGGGACCTTGCTATGCTAATGTAGCTATGCTAAAGTCTTTGCACTCCTGCATTCACCGTATTAGCATAATGCTAAATCTCCCAACACAATGTCTATCTACTGTAGATTTTACAGGTAGATCTATTTTATGTACCCTCTTAAGTTAGACCATATTCTGATTTGGATTTCTATTGGTAATGTCCATGTACCAGAATGTTCACTGCAGAAACTGATAGAGAAAGCGAGGAGAACGAAAAGTGTATGTTCTGGCAACACTGAGAATCCCCATCTCCCTTTCCCTTCCCTCTCTCCCCTCTTGGGGGATAACTCTGGGGCTACTCCTGGATGCTCCCCTGTCTTTGGGGAGACTGTGACTGGTCCTGATCCTGCTCTATTCCACTGGAGGTACGATCCCCCTGGAGGTGTGTGTGTATGTGTGTGCGTGCGTGTGTCAGAGATCCCAGGAGACACTGTCTGGTGTGTTGGGTCCTGGCGGTGTCATGTTAGCCCATGCTGTGCCTGGCTCTGAGGGGCTTTATGGGGTGTCAACTGTCTATTTCTGCTGAACTCTTGCCCTTTTAATTCTGCTGGGTTCTGATCTTTTCTCTGTTCCTGGATAGGTTGGTATTTGTGGGGAGAAATGATAGTCCCGGTGATATTGTGCGAGCTACACCTTAACCTGAAGTAAGAGGCCTCAGTATGAGTTATATCTCTAAGGTGACAGACCTCTCTCTCTCTCTCTCTGTCTCTGTCTGTCTGTCTGTCTGTCTGTCTGTCTGTCTGTCTGTCTGTCTGTCTGTCTGTCTGTCTGTCTGTCTGTCTGTCTGTCTGTCTGTCTGTCTGTCTGTCTGTCTGTCTGTCTGTCTGTCTGTCTGTCTGTCTGTCTGTCTGTCTGTCTGTCTGTCTGTCTGTCTGTTTGTCAAAATCACAGAGAACACTCAGCAGTC
The DNA here is from genome assembly GCF_901001165.1 of Salmo trutta. Taxonomy (NCBI): domain Eukaryota; kingdom Metazoa; phylum Chordata; class Actinopteri; order Salmoniformes; family Salmonidae; genus Salmo; species Salmo trutta. The sequence goes on along the minus strand of NC_042959.1, from coordinate 28,976,900 downwards.
TAAACAGATCATCGTGCTGTACCACAAACCATGACACTTACCTAGCTAGCACTAACACACAAGCTGTTCCTCTGTTCACCCGCCTGGCTGAACACAGGTCTACTCTCCTTTAATCTACTAATGTTCTCTGAGAGTGTTACTTCACACACACATTACACATGCATGCAGAAACACACACACATCTGTTCTCCGTGGCCCTCTCATCTGGGGCCAGCTTGGCCCGTAGCCAGACACACACACACACACACACACACACGGACCAGCTCCAGAAAGAAGCCTCTGAGATCACAGGCCTGGCTGGACCACAGGGTGACACACAAACACACACACACGCGCGCACGCATACACAATCCATCTAACTCCACTTCATAACACACCACTGTTCCCGATCCTAAGAATAAGGTTAGTAGTTACCAAAAAGAGAGTACCAGCTACCATCTCAATGACAACCACACAAAGACATTGCCCTGAGCTGTAAAGCTGCCGGCCACCAGCCCTTTCTACTTCCACCGCGTACTGTGATGACTAATAGGCTCTGAATCCCACAACTGTTATATGACTGAATGAAACATAAAGTCACACATTCTATTATACTGCCAGGTGTCTATGGAATTAATCAATCAAGGAAACAGCATGCAGATGACAATGAATGAAATAGAGAGGCTGTATGGATGGCACTGGTACAAACTGTACTTTATGCAGGTGGTGCACATTGTGAACTGTCACCCATCTCTTCCTGTTCGTAATACACTGAATAAAAAAGGGTTGTACTCTGTGTACATCACTGGGAGGTGTGTTTCCTGACCAATTCCGCATTTGGTTAATGATGTTTGTCCCCCATGAGACACTGTAGAAGGAAAGCCTATTTCACTTCCTCAAAATGAATCTGAGATAACTCAAGAAATCTGTAATTATACTGAACAAAAGTATAAACGAAACATGCACCAATTTCAACGATTTTAGTTGAAATCAGTCAATTGAAATAATTTCATTAGGCTCTGACTCGGCAGGGGTGTTGCCATGGGTAGGTCTGGGAGGGCATAGGCCCACCCACTTGGGAGTCAGGCCCAGCCAATCAGAATTTGATTTTCCTCATAAAAGGGCTTTATTACAGACAGAAATACTCCTTAGCACCCCCTCACCCCCTTCCTTCAGATGATCCCGCGTGTGAAGCCGGATGTGGAGGTCCTTGACTGGCGTGGTTACACGTGGCCTGAGGTTGTGAGACCGGTTGGACGTACTGCCAAATTCTGTAAAACGACATTGGAGGCGGCTTATAGTAGAGAAATTACCATTCAATTATCTGGCAACAGCTCTGGTGGACATTTCTGCAGTCAGCATGCCAATTGCACACTCCCTCAAAACTTGAGACATCTGTGGCATTGTGTTATGTGACAAAACTGCATATTTTAGAGTGGCCTCACAAAGTGCACCTGTGTAATGATCATGTTGTTTAATCAGCTTCTTGATATGCCACACCTGTCAGGTGGATGGATTATTGCCAAAGAAGAAATGGGATGTAACAAAAAAATTGTGCACAGAATTTGAGAGAAATAAGCTTTTTGTGCGTATGGAACATTTCTGGGATCTTTTATTTCAGGTCATGAAACATGGGACCAACACTTTACATGTTGCGTTTATATTTTTATTCAGTATAATTTTGACGTTATGACCAAGGATGTTTTAGTTGCGCAAGTTTACATCTAACTAAGGTGTTTGGTGCAGTCTTATGTAAACAGCTGCTGGACAGGTCTGTCTTACTGTCTATGCTATTGGATAGAGAGCAATCCCCACAGCTGTTCACGCAATGTTAGTGGGCAAATGGACATCATTTACCTTCATTTACCCGTGATGCATGGTTGTTCTAAACTCCATTTTAGACGAGACTGACACTATGATCAAAATGATCCTGTTTACACTTTTTAGTCAATTTTGACAGTCAAATAACTGTTTCTGACTCATATCGATGCCATAAAGGCAATTTTCAAAGGGATTAGTTGCTTTTTAAAGGCAGTCGCTCTTTAAAAGTAGACTCAGCGAGATGACGTACGTGCACAAAGTAAACAGGGTCAATTTCCGGAAACCACTTTTGGTCCAGTAGCTACCACATTGTAGCAGCGTGACCTGCACCCTTGTGCAGATTCTCTGTGTGACAGCAAAGTTTTGCATCTGTTCATCTGAATGGGAGCGTTCGAGCGGATCACTTTTGTCAAGTCGGTGACCCTCGTTGGTTCCCACCTTTCAAAGTGTGTTGAATTCTGGGGATACACATTTTCCAACTTGCCCTTACGTCGACTTTACAAAAATCGTGGTCAATGGTCATGACGTTGACTGCAAGTTTCTGCACTTGCTCTTCACCAACTGCATCCTGCTGCCATCGCCTACATGGTGGGAGGCTCTATTGTCAACCAATCATGAAGGTGTTAATTTTTTTACCCACTCGACCGTGCATTGCTTGTTGTTTGGGGTTTAGTGCTGGGTTTCTGTATAAGCCCTTTGTGACATCTGCTAATGTAAAAAGGTCTTTATCAATATATTTGATGACTGAAACAGGAACCAATTTGGCGTGATTTATGTGTTCAGTGGAGATATACAAATACATGTGGTATTTGAGGCTCTCTCTCACTAATTGTTTGTACAGTGTATACATACACACTTAATATTATATTATGATTTCAGTTTGTTAGTGTGTGATATGGGGGTCAGATATGTTTATTTCAACGTTAAAAAATGTACTTTTATAATCAATGGCAACACTGCCACTTTGATCTGAGTCTTGCTCTTAGAAAACCACATCAGTGTCAGACTTTCGGCTGTCGCAGATGTACCTCCCCCTATTTCACTCCTCAACTTTCATCTACAGTCAGTTGCTTTAGCCTCACCATACAAACACGCCCAATATCTATGGTGCTGCTTGTGGCAACCTTCATCTCGCTGAGACTACCTTTAGATTAAAAAAATCTATCACAATGTGACCCACCAGATTAAAAAAAATTTAAAACATAATTAGGAAAAGAAAATGTAAAACCCCATTTGAAAACACACCGATTTTTTAAAATGATATTTTAGTTAATTCAGTATAGTTCATTTTTGTTTTTCCAATGGGTTTGTTCATTATTTTATTTCAGTTTACTAAATCAATTTTTGTTGATTTGTTTTAGTTTCAGTTTACTATAATAACCTTGGTATGTGGTATTACCAGCAGTAGTGGACAGTGTTGAACTCTCACCCATCTCCTGTCACTTTGATCCAGGTCTGGATTCAGGGTAAACTTTAACAAAGTCTGTACTATCTCTGCCTCTCTCTATCTCTGCCCCTCTTTTTTCTATTCCTTCCTGTCTCTCACTCCCTCTCTTTCTTTCTATCTCTCCCTCCCCCAACCCCTCTCTATCTCTATCTTTCTCACAATCCCTCTCTCTCGCTCTTGCCTCTCTCCCCCCTTTCTCTGTCGCTCTCTATCTTATCAACTCTAAAGCACAGTCACCTCTCTGTGTCTGGCTCTGTCTCTCATCTCAGCTCCATGGCAACTAGAGTCTCTCTGGGGATGTCAGTCACCTCTCCCCCCTGACAGACAGACAGATATGACAGTCCAGACTAGGCAGGGCAATACAACTGGTGCTTGTAGCAATATTTTGATTCACAAGAGAGACAATCACATACACTTATTTAGAGATATACCTATCCACTAACACACACACACACACACACACACACACACACACACACACACACACACACACACACACACACACACACACACACACACACACACACACACAACTGTGTGTCTCGGTGGTGTGAAAACCATGCTGTCGCCTGCCCCCCTCTCTGCCACTTGCCGTTGGGCGCCCTATGATTAGATTACACAATCCACTGAGTCACATGGCCAAGGCTACAATTACCACGGCAACGTCCATGGAGGAGCAGCAGCCCTAAAGGCACTCTGACATCAAGAGGTCCAGAGAAGTCAAACCGTTCCTCTACCTTCCACTCTCTACACCGCTTCTTCCCTCTGTCCCATTTCCACCCGATTCAGAACAATAAGGTATGGGTATGCTAGAGTGCAGAAGGATAGTGCAAGTTAATGTAAGCGAATGCATTTGCTGTGTGTGTATGTATGTGTGTGTGTGTGTGTGTGTGTGTGTGTGTGTGTGTGTGTGTGTGTGTGTGTGTGTGTGTGTGTGTGTGTGTGTGTGTGTGTGTGTGTGTGTGTGTGTGTGTGTTTGAATGCGATCTCCTTTGTGCTGGTTAGTCAGTGTGTGGAGACAGAGCTGCTCTCTTTTCATGTTCCTTTGAGTTTTCTCTGACTTCTGACCTTGATATGCGTTCTCCTCTCACCTCATGTGTGAGTGGATGACACTGCGGGTCCGCTAAGAGGCTGCTTAGGGCTCCTCTCTTTCCTTTCCTCTCCTCTCCTCTCTCCGGGGGAGGGGTTTGTGGCTTTTGTTGTTGTTCACTGCTGACCCCTGTCCTTGACCTGTGCTGACCCCTATGCGGTTTGGGTTGGTGTGGTTTAGTGGGAGGAACTGGCAGGAGAGAACTGGGAAGAGGGGTCTAACATCAGCGGATGTGGTGATACAAATTGAAGGAGAGTTGGAGGAACCTGCATGCTCTTAATTTTGTATCTAAGGAGTGATAGAAGAAGAGGGCCTGTTCACAGAGGCTAACGAGAGAGTTAGCCTCTGATGTTAACGAGAGAGAGAGAGAGAGAGAGAGAGAGAGAGAGAGAGAGAAACCATTTTAAAATGTATTGAGAGAGTCTTTGTTCTCTCCATTGTTTTAGTGTAACACCAAGGTGAAAAAATGAGGCAAAGCACTTACACAGCAGCTGAAATGTGTGAATTTAACAATGCTCTTTAAACAGCAGCACATACAGAGTGTTTCATTATATTTACAAAGCCTGAGTATTTGAGGATTATTTAAAAAATGTCCTATTCATAATCCTGTTTTACTGAAAAAGGAGCTTTTAGAACCTCCACATTGTGGATAATTTATATTCTGAAGTAAGACAGAGAAAGAGAGGGAAAATAAGAAAGGTGGAGAGAGAGAGAATAATATAAGCAAATTGACCTTGAGCGCCATTCAATCTAAATCACTGAAATTCAGCATTTGGGCGGGAAATTTAAAGGCAATGTTCACGCAATAGCAAGAGTGCATTCAAGGTAAACGCTGCATATTTTGGCTGAATTGGAAAGGACCTTTAACATTTCTATTGCGCAATCTAACACTTCAGTGATTCAGATTCAATAGAGCCCCTTGTCTGTTTTACCAGTGCCGCTGACTTGTGTAGCAGGCAGTTAGGTGGGCGGGCAGGCAGACAGGCTGGCCGGCAAGCAGGCGGGCAAGCAGGCAGGGAGATGAGTTTGGAGGGACACTGGGCCAACTCATTTGCTTCTTGCTTGCATTGGCTGGCATAGTGGAGGACCCCAGTTCAGACAGACTAGTCTGCCCAACCATGCTCTCTCCCTCTTTCTCTCTCTTCCTCTCTCTCCTCCCCTTTCTCTCTTTCTCTCCAATCCAAGATGGCGTAGCAGTCAGACGTCTTTGTCTTTGTCCTGTCGTGTCCCTTGCATATATCTTTTTACATATTTTTCTTCGCATATCTTTTTAAAATATTTTCCTAAACCTCAACTTCTAAATACTCTCCTGCAAACCGCCTCACCCAATGTGGCGTGGATCTGTGTTTTTTTTCTAAAGTATTTCGATTTACTTCAGAACTGGAATCCCTCAACTGAAGCTAGCCAGCTAACTACCTACCAGCTATCCGTCAGCAAACCATTGCTAGTGGTCATCAGCTAACCTTTAGCTTGGAAAGCTCTCGCCAGTTCGAACAACGTGACTCAAACCAGAGCATAACGGACCTATTATTAATCTTTTTTTTTTATTCTCCATATCCCCGGATTCCTACCGCAAACTCTGAACATTTTCATCTGGATCTACGCAATTAGCTAACCGCAATCCCGGGTGACTACTCCTGGCTAGCGTTTCCATCCCGGAACAAGCACCAATTAGCCTGAAGCTAGCCCGGCCAGGGCTCCTGTGCTACCACCGAAGCACACTCATGGGCTACAATATCCGGACCCCTTCTACTGCCGGTACGGGGCACGGAACCCCGCCGATCCTCTACGACTGGAATACCGACATAATCTGCCCGAGGATTCCAACAGGCCCCTCAGGCGCGACGTCCGCTGAAGGCCCATTCTGCTAACCGCGGCCTACTAGCTACCTAGAGCTACTTTGAACCCTACTAATTCCACGACTGGTCTATCGACGTCACCACACGAAGAGGCAAAAACAGACTTAACCCCATCGCGACGTCCAAAAAAAGACTAACTTGCTAGCCCCGGTCTGTTAACTGCTAGCTTGCTTACCCCGGTTTGTTAACTGCTAGCTTGCTTTCCCCGGTTTGTTAACTGCTAGCTTGCCTGCCCCGGTCTGCTAACTGCTAGCCCCGGTCTGCCAACTGCTTGCTTGCAAACCCGGTCTGCTAACTGCTAGCTTGCCAGCCCCGGTCTGCTAACTGCTAGCTTGTTTAGCCCCGGCCTACTAACTGTTAGCTTGGTAGCATCGGCCTGCTAACTGTCTGAATCACCGTGTCCCCAGTCAGCCCAACCACTCACTGGACCCATATGTTCACTTGGCTATGCATGCCTCTCTCTAATATCAATATGCCTCGTCCATTACTGTCCTGGTTAGTAATTACTGTCTTATTTCACTGTAGAGCCTCTAGCCCTGCTCAATATGCCTTAACCAACCATGTTGTTCCACCTCCTACATATGCGATGACATCACCTGGTTTAAACGTCTCTAGAGACTAGATCTCTCTCATCATTACTCAATGCCTAGGTTTACCTCCAATATACTCACATCCTACCTTACATTTGTCTGTACACTATGCCTTGAATCTATGCTATCGTGCCCAGAAACCTGCTCCTTTTACTCTCTGTTCCGAACGTGCTAGACGGCCAGTTCGTATAGCCTTTAGCCGTACCCTTATCCTACTTCTCCTCTGTTCCTCTGGTGATGTGGAGGTTAATCCAGGTCCTGCAGTGCCTAGCTCCACTCCCACTCCCCAGGTGCTCTCATTTGTTGACTTCTGTGACCGTAAAAGCCTTGGTTTCATGCATGTTAACATTAGAAGCCTACTCCCTAAGTTTGTTTTACTCACGGCTTTAGCACACTCTGCCAACCCGGATGTCTTAGCCGTGTCTGAATCTCGGCTTATTAAAACCACCAAAAACCCTGAAATCTCCATTGCTAACTACACTGCTCAAAAAAATAAAGGGAACACTTAAACAACACAATGTAACTCCAAGTCAATCACACTTCTGTGAAATCAAACTGTCTACTTAGGAAGCAACACTGATTGACAATAAATGTCACATGCTGTTGTGCAAATGGAATAGACAACAGGTGGAAATTATAGGCAATTAGCAAGACACCCCCAATAAAGGAGTGGTTCTGCAGGTGGGAACAACAGACCACTTCTCAGTTTCTATGCTTCCTGGCTGATGTTTTGGTCACTTTTGAATGCTGGCGGTGCTTTCACTCTAGTGGTAGCATGAGACGGAGTCTACAACCCACACAAGTGGCTCAGGTAGTGCAGCTCATCCAGGATGGCACATCAATGCGAGCTGTGGCAAGAAGGTTTGCTGTGTCTGTCAGCGTAGTGTCCAGAGCATGGAGGCGCTACCAGGAGACAGGCCAGTACATCAGGAGACGTGGAGGAGGCCGTAGGAGGGCAACAATCCAGCAGCAGGACCGCTACCTCCGCCTTTGTGCAAGGAGGAGCAAGAGAAGCACTGCCAGAGCCCTGCAAAATGACCTCCAGCAGGCCACAAATGTGCATGTGTCTGCTCAAATGGTCAGAAACACTCCATGAGGGTGGTATGAGGGCCCGACGTCCACAGGTGGGGGTTGTGCTTACAGCCCAACACCGTGCAGGACGTTTGGCATTTGCCAGAGAACACCAAGATTGGCAAATTCGCCACTGGCGCCCTGTGCTCTTCACAGATGAAAGCAGGTTCACACTGAGCATGTGACAGACGTGACAGAGTCTGGAGAACGTCTGGAGAACGTTCTGCTGCCTGCAACATCCTCCAGCATGACCGGTTTGGCGGTGGGTCAGTCATGGTGTGGGGTGGCATTTCTTTGGGGGGCCGCACAGCCCTCCATGTGCTCGCCAGAGGTAGCCTGACTGCCATTAGGTACCGAGATGAGATCCTCAGACCCCTTGTGAGACCATATGCTGGTGCAGTTGGCCCTGGGTTCCTCCTAATGCAAGACAATGCTAGACCTCATGTGGCTGGAGTGTGTCAGCAGTTCCTGCAAGAGGAAGGCATTGATGCTACGGACTGGCCCGCCCGTTCTCCAGACCTGAATCCAATTGAGCACATCTGGGACATCATGTCTTGCTCCATCCACCAACGCCACGTTGCACCACAGACTGTCCAGGAGTTGGCGGATGCTTTAGTCCAGGTCTGGGAGGAGATCCCTCAGGAGACCATCCGCCACCTCATCAGGAGCATGCCCAGGCATTGTAGGGAGGTCATACAGGCACGTAGAGGCCACACACACTACTGAGCCTCATTTTGACCTGTTTTAAGGACATTACATCAAAGTTGGATCAGCCTGTAGTGTGGTTTTCCACTTTAATTTTGAGTGTGACTCCAAATCCAGACCTCCATGGGTTGATAAATTGGATTTCCATCGATTATTTTTGTGGGATTTTGTTGTCAGCACATTCAACTATGTAAACAAAAAAGTATTTCATAATATTATTTCTTTCATTCAGATCTAGGATGTGTTGTTTAAGTGTTCCCTTTGTTTTTTTGAGCAGTAAATAACATTTTTTGCCAAGATAGAACTGCCAAAGGGGGCGGTGTTGTAATCTACTGCAGAGTTCTGGATTACTATCCAAGTCTGTACTCAAACAATTCAAGCTTCTACTTCTAAAAATTCACCTTTCCAGAAACAAGTCTCTCACAGTTGCCGCTTGCTATAGACCTCCTTCTGCCCCCAGCTGTGCCCTCGATACCATATGTGAATTGATTGCCCCCATCTATCTTCTGAGCTCATGCTACTAGGTGACCTAAACTGGGACATGCTTAACACCCCGGCCATCCTACAATCTAAGCTTGATGCCCTCAATCTCACACAAATTATCAATGAACCTACCAGGTACAACCCCAAATCCGTAAACACGGGCACCCTCATAGATGTCATCCTAACTAACTCGCCCTCCAAATACACCTCTGATGTTTTCAATCAAGATCTCAGCGATCACTACCTCATTGCCTGCATCCGTAATGGGTCTGCGACCAAACGACCACCCCTCATCACTGTCAAACGCTCCCTAAAACACTTCAGCGAGCAGGCCTTTCTAATCGACCTGGCCGGGGTATACTGGAATGACATTGACCTCATCCCGTCAGTAGATGATGCATGGCTATTCTTTAAAAGTGCCTTCCTCACCATCTTAAATAAGCATGCCCCACTCAAAAAATTTAGAACTGGGAATAGATATAGTCTTTGGTTCACTCCAGACCTGTCTGCCCTTGACCAGAACAAAAACATTCTGTGGCGTTCTGCATTAGCATCGAATAGCCCCAGTTAGAAAAGCTAAGGCTAGCTTTTTCAAACAGAAATTTGCATCCTGTAGTACTAACTCAAAAAAGTTCTGGGACACTGTAAAATCCATAGAGAATAATCCCAGCTGCCCACTGCTCTGAGGCTAGGAAACACTGTTACCATCGATAAATCCACTATAATTGAGAATTTCAATAAGCATTTCTCTACGGCTGGCCATGCTTTCCACCTGGCTACCGCTACCCCGGTCAACTCCCCGGCACCCTCCACAGCAACCCGCCAAAGCCCCCACCATTTCTCCTTCACCCAAATCCAGATAGCTGATGTTCTGAAAGAGCTGCAAAATCTGGACCCATACAAATCAGCCGGGCTAGACAATCTGGACCCTCTCTTTCTAAAATTATCTGCCGAAATTGTTGCAACCCCTACTACTAGCCTGTTCAACCTCTCTTTCGTATCGTCTGAGATTCCCAAAGATTGGAAAGCTGCCGCGGTCATCCCCCTCTTCAAAGGGGGTGACACTCTAGACCCAAACTGCTACAGACCTATATCTATCCTACCCTGTCTTTCTAAGGTCTTCGAAAGCCAAGTTAACAAACAGATTACCGACCATTTCGAATACCACTGTACCTTCTCCGCAATGCAATCTGGTTTCAGAGCTGGTCATGGGTGCACCTCAGCCACGCTCAAGGTCCTAAACAACATCATAACCGCCATCGATAAGAGACATTACTGTGCAGCCGTATTCATCGACCTGGCCAAGGCTTTCGACTCTGTCAATCACCACATTCTTATTGGCAGACTCGACAGCCTTGGTTTCTCAAATGATTACCTCGACTGGTTCACCAACTACTTCTCTGATAGAGTTCAGTGTGTCAAATCAGAGGGCCTGTTGTCCGGACCTCTGGCAGTCTCTATGGGTGTGCCACAGGGTTCAATTCTCGGGCCGACTCTCTTCTCTGTATACATCAATGATGTTGCTGTTGCTGCTGGTGATTCTCTGATCCACCTCTACGCAGACGACACCATTCTGTATACTTCTGGCCCCTCTTTGGACACTGTGTTAACTACCTCCAGACGAGCTTCAACGCCATACAACTCTCCTTCCGTGGCCTCCAACTGCTCTTAAACGCAAGTAAAACTAAATGCATGCTATTCAATCGATCACTGCCCGCACCTGCTCGCCCGTCCAGCATCATTACTCTGGACGGCTCTGACTTAGAATACGTGGACATCTACAAATACCTGGGTGTCTGGTTAGACTGTAAACTCTTCTTCCAGACTTACATTAAGCATCTCCAATATAAAAATACATCTAAAATCGGCTTCCTATATCGTAACAAAGCATCCTTCACTCATGCTGCCAAACATACCCTCGTAAAACTGACCATCCTACCGATCCTCGACTTCGGTGATGTCATCTATAAAATAGCCTCCAACACTCTACTCGACAAACTGGATGCAGTCTATCACAGTGCCATCCGTTTTGTCGCCAAAGCCCCATACACTACCCACCATTGCGACCTGTATGCTCTAGTTGGTTGGCCCTCGCTTCATACTCATCGCCAAACCCACTGGCTACAGGTTATCTGCAAGTCTCTGCTAGGTAAATTCCCGCCTTATCTCAGCTCACTGGTCACCATAGCAGCACCCACTCGTAGCACGCGCTCCAGCAGGTATATCTCACTGGTCACCCCAAAGCCAATTCCTCCTTTGGTCATCTTTCCTTCCAGTTCTCTGCTGCCAATGACTGGAACGAACTGCAAAAATCTCTGAAGCTGGAGACTCATATCTCCCTCACTAGCTTTAAAACCTGTTGAGGACCAGACGTTCCGCTAGCGGAACGCCTAGCCAATATCCAATGGAACAGCGTGGCGCGAAATTCAAAACCTAAAAAATCCAATAATTTCAATTTCTCAAACATACGACTATTTTACACCATTTTAACCTTTTGGGGATAGGGGGCAGTATTGAGAATTTTTGAAAAAATATGTTCCCATTTTTAACTGCCTCCTACACCAACTCAGAAGCTAGAATATGCATATTATTGTTCAGGTTTGGATAGAAAACACTCTGAATTTTCTAAAACTGTTTGAATGGTGTATGTGAGTATAACAGAACTCCTATGGCAGGCAAAAACCTGACAAGGTTTCAAGCAGGAAGAACCCTGTCTGACAAGGAGTCGTGCGTCTTGCATCTTTTTATTGAAAAGTAAGGATCTTAGCTGTAACGTGACAATTCCCAGGGCTCCAATAGGCTCTCAGAACCCGCGAAAAACCTGAAGGTTTACGAGGGAGCCTCAGGCTGAAACACATTATCACCTTTTGTAAGTGGCTGCTCAGAGGACCTTTGAATGAGGCGCGTGCACGATTCGCTCCTGAGGAGAAATTTTATTCGGCTGTTTAGGCTCAATGCATATTCCCGGTCGGAATATTATCACTTATCTACGAGATAAATGGCATAAAAATTGGTTTTAAACAGCGGTTGACATGCTTCGAAGTACGGTAATGGAATATTTAGACATTTTTGTCACGCCAATGCGCCATGCGCGACACCGTGAAGAAGCATTCTGATAGTGTCTAGAACTCACAAACAAAACGTCGCTGTTTGGATATAACGATGGATTATTTGGGACCAAACCAACATTTGTTATTGAAGTAGAAGTCCTGGCAGTGTATTCTGACGAAGAACAAGCAAGGTAAGAACATTTTTCTTATAGGAAATGTGATTTTGGTGGAGGCTGACCTGGGTGGGTATCTAAATAGCTAGCCCTGTGATGCCGGGCTATGTACTTAGATTATTGCAAAATGTGCTTCATCCGAAAAGCTATTTTAAAATTGGACATATCGAGTGCATAGAGGAGTAATGTATCTATAATTCTTAAAATAATTGTTATGCTTTTTGTGAACGTTTATCGTGAGTAATTTAGCAAACTGTTAGTAAATTCCCCGGAAGTTTGCGGGGGTTATGCTTTTTCTGAACGTCACATGCTAATGTAAAAAGCTGGTTTTTGATATAAATATGAACTTGATTGAACAGACATGCATGTATTGTATAACACAATGTCCTAGGTGTGTCATCTGATGAAGATCATAAAAGGTTAGTGCTGCATTTAGCTGTGGTTTGGGTTTATGTGACATGATATGCTAGCTTGAAAAATGGGTGTCTGATTTTTTCTGGCTGGGCACTCTGCTGACATAATCTAATGTTTTGCTTTCGTTGTAAAGCCTTTTTGAAATCGGACAGTGGGGTTAGATTAACGAGATTCTTGTCTTTAAATAGCTGTAAAATAGTCATTTGTTTGAGAAATTGAAGTAATAGTATTTCTAACGATTCAAAAATCGCGCCACTGGATTTCAGTGGCTGTTACGTAGGTGGGACGAGTTCGTCCCACATGCGCCAGAGAGGTTAAAGATACACTTCTCCTTAATCCAACCACATTGTCCGATTTCAAAAAGGCTTTACAGCGAAAGCAAAACATTAGAATATGTTAGGAGAGTACATAGACCAAAATAACCACACAGACATTTTCCAAGCACGGACATGTGTCAATAAAACCCAAAACACAGCTAAATGAAGCACTAACCTTTGACGATCTTCATCAGATGACACTACTAGGACATCATGTTACACAATACATATATGTTTTGTTCGATCAAGTTCATATTTATATCCAAAAACAGCATTTTACATTGGCGCGTGATGTTCCGAAAATGTATTCCCACCAAAAACTTCCTGTGAATTTACAATAAAATTGATTTTAAGAATTATAGATACAGTACTCCTTTATGCAACCGTTGTGTCAGATTTTAAAATAGCTTTACGGAGAAAGCACATTTTTCAATATTCTGAGTACATAGCTCGCCATCACAGCGAGCTATACAGACACCCGCCAAGTTCAGGGCAACCTAAACTCAGAATTAGTATTATAAATATGCTCTTACCTTTGCTGATCTTCGTCAGAATGCACTCCCAGGACTGCTACTTCCACAAGAAATTTTGTTTTTGTTCGAAATATTCCATATTTATGTCCAAAGGCTAACGCGCGAGCGCAATTCGAGACACAAAAAGTCAAAATATTCCATTACCGTACTTAGAAGCATGTCAAACGCTTTAAAATCAATCTTTATGGTATTTTTAAAGTAAAATTGCGATAATATTCCAACCGGACAATAGCGTATTCATTCAAGGAGAAAAAGAAGGAACAGCGTGCTCGCAGGACCGCGCATATCCAATCTCTTTGTCCCCAGGCAGTCCACTCAGTAACTGAGCTCCTATACTCTGCCCAGTGACAGGAGAAGGCTCAAACAACTTTCTGAAGGCTTTTGACAGCCAATGGAAGCCTTAGGAAGTGCAACGTGACCCCACAAATACTGTACTTTCGAAAGGGACTAGAAAGAAGAACAACAATTCTCAGATCCTCCACTTCCTGGTTGAATTTTTTTGAGGTTTTTGCCTGCCATATGAGTTCTGTTATACACACAGACACCATTCAAACAGATTTAGAAACTTCAGAGTGTTTTCTATCCAGATCTACTAATAATATACATATTTTCGTTTCTGGGAAAGAGTAGTAACCAGTTTAATTTGGGTACGTTTTTTCATCCGGCCGTGAAAATACTGCCCCCTATCCTCAACAGGTTTTAAGCACCAGCTGTCAGAGCAGCTCACAGATCACGGCACCTGTACATAGCCCATCTGTAAACAGCCCATCTGTCTACCTACCTCATCCCCATACTGTATTTATTTATTTATCTTGCTCCTTCGCACCCCAGTACCTCTACTTGCACATTTATCTTCTGCACATCTACCATTCCAGTGTTTAATTGATATATTGTAATTACTTCGCCACCATGGCCTATTTATTGCCTTAACTTACCTCATTTGCACTCACTGTATATAGACTTTTTGTTTTCTTTTGTTCTACTGTATTATTGACTGTATGTTTTGTTTATTCCATGTGTAACTGTGTTGTTGTATGTGTCGAATTGCTATTATCTTAGTCAGGTCGCAGTTGCAAATGAGAACTTGTTCTCAACTAGCCTACCTGGTTAAATAAAGGTGAAATAAATAAATCCTCTCTCTCAGTATGCCTCTCTCCCTCTCTGCTATGACCATAAAAATGGATTCTACTGGATTGACACAATTCTGAGAATGTTGGGGTGATTTTCACAGCCTGTCTAAGACACCAGTGGTGTTAGAACAGCTGTTGTTTTATGCTAGTAGGGCAGACACTATACATATAACAGGCCACTGAAAACAGAGACATTAATAGAGAGAGAGAGAGAGAGAGAGAGAGAGAGAGATTGTGCCTTGTACTGAGCTTCCTGACGGATAAGTACCCATGGTGCCTCAGTCCTGACACAAGTCCATTACCCATCATCCTTATCTCCCAGGAATCATCTGCACCCCCCACCCCTGCTCACAGGTTCAAACGGATTTTCTCAGATGAAGAGGTCAATAAGGCCATATTTTGATGGTGGTGAAGCCAAGGTGGCACTACATTCCCCACTGCACTGAAGGACATGCCTACTGCCACCCATGACTAGAAGCGTTTACCACTACTAAAGGACACGACAGCATTCTGATTAACAAGAGAGAGAGGGAGAGAGAGAGGCGTGTTAAGGAGGACAGTATCCCATTAATTCAGGCTGTAGCCCTGGAAACATAAGGAAGACCGTTGGTCTGTGGAACACAGATTGTTGATGCTCCCACACACTGGTGTGGCCCCTGGTTCACGGTCGCTGAGCATGGTGACCGTGGAGTTGAATGTTCAGTCTGGAGAACACGTTCCCTCTTTAGTGGCCTCGTTTCCCTCCCCAGCCGCCTAGCTGGGATCAGCGTCAATTAGACAAGCAATCAGAGTAGCAAAGTGTGCCGACTGCCATTACCACACAAAGCACCTCAGGACACGCAATCACAACGCAACCATTGACCAGGCTTCCTAAGATCCGACCTAACAGAAAGAAGAGAAGCAATGAGACTTTTCCCCTTAAGGCCTTTTTCAGATCTCATTTAACATGCAGTGTCCTAGTCAGTGAGCTCCTTTACCTCAATAACGTAAAGGCAGAAACTACGATTGAATGTGTCATTCATTCATGCACTTTTGGTGTTTACTGTGTGAGGCAAATTCGGTTATTAATGCTCTGTTCTGTAGTAGGGGTAATATGAACCACAATGCTACGTATGTTTCATGGGCATCACCCATCCTGTTCTCTGTCACGCATACACAGTGGTTTCCCTGAGGGAACCATATGAAGTCAGATAGTGTAAAGGGCACATCCTGTCAACGATTCATCGGCCGAGAGACGGCACCTTGTATAACGTGTACTGTTGTGCTGTCAGTGCCTGTTGAAAGAACACACAGACTACCGTGATCAGACAATGTTTACATTGGATTCTGTCTACCGCGATGTGAAGACATTTCACTCACAACTGATTCAATGGTCTACTGTCCACATAAGGCTGAAAAGTCTTGATCAGATCGGTTAAACTGGACTTGGCTGGTGTTAGATTCAGGCTACTTCTGTGCTGTGCTGTGCTGTGCTGTGCTGTGCAGAGGGTCTTGCCTAGAACTTCATTTGTCGCTGTGTGCTGATTTGGCACCAATTGAGATAGCTTTGAATACGTCACTATTAGACAGGAGAGTGGAGTGGAGGGCTGACACATTTGGCAGGGAAATTTAATTTAGCAGCTCCAATGGTTAATGGATTTAATGGATGACACACACATACGAACGCATGCCAACAAATACACACATACACACCCACACATTTCAGTGGTCCCTCCCTTTCCCTCTTTCCACGTCCCAGCGCTTTATTCTTTCTTCTCTCGCCCTTCCCTCTGTTTCTGTCTTCCTCTCATGTTTTCATCTGATTGTGTCTTCTCTCCTCCCCTTGTTCGTCCAATCCTCCTTGAGAGAAAGATAGTTAGAGAAATAGAGAGCATCGAGACAAGAAGGAAGGAAAATCACATCTTCCTCTCACTCTCGTCTTCTCGCTCTCTCTGTCTCAGTCCTTTCCTTTCTAGCTCAAGTGGGCCGTCGAGGGCCTGGTGTGTCTTTAAACCTGCTGTTCCCCCCGTGGAGTGTGATTAAAACCCCTGGGGTTCGTGCTTCAGCCCCCCAGCCTCCCAACCACCACCACCTACCTTCCCTAAGCTCTCATCATTAAAGGCTGAACATCCGGGGGAGGGGGGGGGCGGAGGACATGTAAATAACATATATAAGCGCTGACATTTCCTCCCCTCTCTCCTGAGGGATGAACAGCCACAAAAGGGAGGAGTGCTGTCGTTCTTCATCTCCTCCTTTCATCTTTCCTTCTCATCTCTCTACATTTAACAAGAAGGGCTTTGACTAGATTTAAGGTGGGGGGGGGGTTCTCTGTTTTGTGCTTTTGGCACCGTTGTGTTGTCACTGTGTGGATAGAGGCTCATTAAGGTAGTTGGGGATAGAGTTGACTTTGTAGAGTTTGCCCCAGATAAAACATGAAGTATATGTTGTAGTCTAAGCATAAACACTCTCAGTCGGGATGATTGAAAGTAGAAATAAAAGCAGGACGGTGTGATATGCTAATGTGCATTATTCAGAACACATACACATGCAGACACACACACACACACAAACCAGATCACAAGCACACGTCATCAGAATGAAGAGGACCCTAACACCAAGATGTTGAAGGCTAATTAGACTGCAGTGTATCTGTGTCGTAATCGGGAAGTCAGGCATGTTTCTCTCTTCTTCTTCTCTTTCATTTCTGGTTAACGAAGAACACTTCCAATGATGGGAGTATCATCTAAAACTTTTATCTAACGCCCACACAGTTACCATGAAGCCTTCTTTCACCTTTGTATGTGTGTGTGTGTGTGTGTGTGTGTGTGTGTGTGTGTGTGTGTGTGTGTGTGTGTGTGTGTGTGTGTGTGTGTGTGTGTGTGTGTGTGTGTGTGTGTGTGTGTGTGTGTGTGTCTGTGTGTGTGTGTAAGAGCATGCGCTTATGTGTATGTGCTTGTGTGTGTTTTGCACACCATTTTATAAATATTTCTGTGACCTGGTCAACAAGTGTCTCTATGGTGACTCTATCAGTGATGTCATCAGCGGTGTATCACAGCAGCTTGTCACAACGTCTGGCCTCGGAGCTCCCAGCATTCATCATGTCAAACAAAAGCAGTTTTCGTTCAAGCACCGGTCACGGCCCAATATAACAGAGGTCATCACTCTTGGTGGGTGTAGCAGTAACTACTTTATGGTAAAGCACCTGGGGTCAAAACACTATTTGAATAATGTTTTATTGAGAGAGAGAGAGAGAGAGAGAGAGAGAGAGAGGTGCACCTGGAAGGTTGTGTGTTTGGAGATCTGTCATAAAAAAACTGCATTTTGTACTTTATGGAAATTAGTGATTTTAACTGGAGTATTTGTGGGATTTATGGCCTGTCAAAACATACTGTACATGCACATCCTGACACCTTAGTACAGCCTTCAAACCACCAGGGAGAGATTATGCGTTCTGCATTATAACTGCATTAACAAGAAAGATAGCAATTTTGTTCAAATTCAATTATTCTTGTGTCGCACCTCCTCACAAAGATTGCGGCGTAGCTAACAGTTGGTATTATTATTGAGTTTATTGTCAGCAACTCTTCAGCAAAACACTAGACCAAACTTTCAGCGGACACACGAAGTTCCAAAATCTGGATATAAAGAGAATCTTTTCACAAGTTTAACCATCGAGCTCTCCTCCCCCCCCACTCTCCTCTCCTTTGCCAACTATCAAATTAATAACTTTTAAATAGATCACAGGAGAAAAGATAAGAGTGCAAATGTTATTCCAGGTAAGTTATGACTTTCTGTCATGGTTTTAATTATTAAAAGAAAAAATATTAAAACTCTAGACAGATGGCTACTTTTTAATGTAAAAATATGCAGATCCATTTATTTTATATTACCATATATTAAGGTAACAGAGACGATGTCAGAGAGAGCGTTTCTCGGAGGCTAGCCTAGCTCGGGATCTGCCTCTGACGCTGGCTGGGTTTGTCGGCATGCTTTGAGTCTCTACCTAGAGACAGACGGAAATAATTACCTGTAGCCAAAGAATAATTAGGTGGCTACCTCCACTTCGACAGAGGGAGGGAGGGAAGGAAAGAGAGGGAGAGAGTGAAGGACTGAATCCACACCTATGAGTCAGACCATCTCCTACACCTAATTGACAAGACTAATTCACATCAATTGCTGTCAGATCAACTCCAGGCCAGGATTTAAATGACTCTCTCAGCTGGTTATTTCACAGCTTTTTCTCTCTCTCTCTTTCTTTCTCCTTTTCTTTTAGCGTAGGGAAGGGTCAACATGGTCACTGTAATCAGATCATCTTCACTTACTGAAATGTAATTGTTAGCCTGGAACCCGATGGCAGAATTAAGTCATATCCCCTCTTAAAGCGTCCTGTAATTAGGTACCTATGAATTATGGATGGCACCGAGATGAAAATACCATTTTTTATTCAACTTAATTATTTCAGAGATAGTGGTGTGTGTGTGTGTGTGTGTGTGTGTGTGTGTGTGTGTGTGTGTGTGTGTGTGTGTTCGTTCCCTCAGGGCAGTCTATGACAAACATAAGCACTCAAAAACATGCACCTGTGGTATCTCACTAATTAACAAACACAACGTTGCTCAAAGAGTCAGAGACTTTCCAATTATTGATTAGTCATGTCATATGTTAATCGAGTACTATCTACAGTATATGTCTATCTGTATCTATTTATTGCAATAATTCTGTGTTCTTATCTTCTTTCTTAATCTAAGAACAGAAAAGAAGCAGCACGTGGACACACACACAAAGCCCAGGTGGGAGGAAGAGACTAATGAGGGAGAAGCATTCCTTACTCTGGCTTCATTAAGCTGTTCAACTCAAACACACCAAAGACTGACAGAGAAAAAGTAAGCTGCAGCTCAAGGAGCCCAATTAAGAGACGACCCTCACACACACACACACACACACACACACACACACACACACACACACACACACACACACACACACACACACACACACACACACACGGAATGGCAGTCATAAGCTCACAGAATTTTTGCAACCGGTGACATGTTGAAAGTAGGACAGTGCAGGGTTCTTTTTGAAGAGGCAGTGCTCGACGGAGCTGAACACCAAACAGGCTCTTTCAGAGAGGCGTGTCACCCTGCTCCTTCACATTCAGCCACACGGCCCGCAGATCAGAACAACAGACAGGTAGAGACAGAGGGAGAAAAAAAGATGAACGTTTATGCACTCACTACTGTAAGTCGGTCTGGATAAGAGCGTCTATAAATGACTAAAATGGAAATGGAAAGAAGGACGGGATCGAAAGGGAGAGAAGTGTGTTGGGAAAGAGGGTGTGTGTGTGAGAGAATGTACGTGTGAGAGAATGTGTGTGTGTGTGTGTGTGTGTGTGAGAGAATGTACGTGTGAGAGAATGTGTGTGTGTGTGTGTGTGTGTGAGAGAATGTACGTGTGAGAGAATGTGTGTGTGTGTGTGTGTGTGTGTGTGTGTGTGTGTGTGTGTGTGTGTGTGTGTGTGTGTGAGAGAGAATGTACGTGTGAAAGAATGTGTGTGTGTGTGTGTGTGTGTGTGTGTGTGTGTGTGTGAGAGAGAGAGAATGTACGTGTGAAAGAATGTGTGTGTGTGTGTGTGTGTGTGTGTGTGTGTGTGAGAGAGAATGTACGTGTGAGAGAATGTGTGTGTGTGTGTGTGTGTGTGTGTGTGTGTGTGTGTGTGTGTGTGTGTGTGTGTGTCTGTCTGATGGAAAATAGATAATGAAACTTGCATTAATTAGGTACTACATCAGGGAGTGGGACAGAAATTAACAGAATAAAAAGAGGAGAGAAATAAAGGGAGCTTTAAACGAGGGCACCTCATGCCTGTGAGAGGAGCGTCTCGACAAGGGCACACTAAAATTACCCCACACAAAAACGGACTCTGACGTCAAGCAGAACGTTTCAAACAGCCTTGTCAAAGCATTCTCTCCAAAACATGGGCAACCTTCAGACCCCATCTGAAACCAATAGACAGCTACGCTTTTTAATTACTATGAACTAATGAAAAGTTTGCTATATATCACAACTCCATTGATATGTAGACTACCAGTCAAAAGTTTGGACACACCTACTCATTCCAGGGTTTTTCTTTATTTTTACTATTTTCTACATTGTAGAATAATAGTGAAGATAACCAACTTCATGAGGTAGTCACCTGGAATGCATTTCAATTAACAGGTGTGCCTTTTTAAAAGTTAATTTGTGGAATTTCATTCCTTCTTAATGCGTTTGAGCCAATCAGTTGTGTTGTGACAATGTAGGGGTGGTATACAGAAGATAGGGCTATTTGGTAAAAGACCAAGTCCATATGATGGCAAGAACAGTTCAAATAAGCAAAGAGCAAAGAGACAGTCCATCATTACTTTAAGACGTGAAGGTCAGTCAATATGGAAAATGTCAAGAACTTTTAAAGTTTCTTCAAGTGCAGTCGCAAAAACCATCAAGCGCTATGATGAAACTGGCTCTCACGAGGACCGCCACAGGTTAGAAATACCCAGAGTTACCTCTGCTGCAGAGGATAAGTTCATTAGAGTTAATTGCACCTCAGATTGCAGCCCAAATAAATGCTTCACCGAGTTCAAGTAACAGACACATCTCAACATTAACTGTTCAGAGGAGGAATCAAGTGTGTGTGAATCATGGTCGAATTTCTGCAAAGAAACCACTACTGAAGGACACCAAAAAGAATAAGAGACTTGCTTGGGCCAAGAAACACGAGCAATGAACATTAGACCGGTGGAAATCTGTCCTTTGGTCTGATGAGTCCAAATTTGAGATTTTTGGTTCCAACCGCTGTGTCTTTGTGAAACACAGAGTAGGTGAACGGATGACCTCCACATGTGTGGTTCACACCGTGAAGCATGGAGGAGGAGGTGTGATGGTGTGGGGATGCTTTGCTGGTGACACTGTCTGTGATTTATGTAAAATTCAAGGCACACTTAACCAGCATGGCTACCACAGCATTCTGCAGGGATACACCATCCCATCTGGTTTGTGCTTAGTGGGTCTATCATTTGTTTTTCAACAAGACAATGACCCAAAACACACCGCCAGGCTGTGTAAGGGCTATTTGACCAAGAAGGAGAGTGATGAAGTGCTGCATCAGATGACCTGACCTCCAATCACCCGACCTCAACCCAATTGAGACAGTTTGGGATGAGTTGGACCGCAGAGTGACGAAAAAGCAGCCATCAAGTGCTCAGCATATGTCGGAACTCATTCAAGACTGTTGGAAAAGCAATCCTCATGAAACTGGTTGAGAGAATGGCAAGAGTGTGCAAAGATGTCATCAAGGCAAAGGGTGGCTACTTTGAAGAATCTCAAATATACAATATATATTTTGGTTACTACATAATTCCATATGTGTTATTTCATAGTGTTGATGTCTTCACTATTATTCTGCAATGTACAAAATCGTTAAAAAGAAAAAGAAAAAAAAAATGGAATGAGTAGGTGTGTCCAAACTTTTGACTGATACTGTACTTCCACTTCCAAATACACACACATACTCACATGCAAGCACACACAAACACACACATGAAAGCACACACACACATACACACACCATCCTTTACAGTCAGCTCACACACCACAGAATCTGTAGGTTCAAGGTTGCACATTCAGATGTATGGTATCTATCAGAACCCATTCAAATAAGATCCCTTGTTCTACTGGAGAGATAAGAGAGAGAACAGACTACAGCGGCATCTCTCTCTCTCTCTCTCTCTCTCTCTCTTGTTCTTTTTCTCTCTCTCTCTCTCTCTCTCTCTCCTCTCTCTCTCATTCCCTCTCTTTCATCCCCCTGTTTTTTTCCCCTCACTCAGTCTCTATCTCTCTCTCGTTTTACTATCAGCAATTTCATGCATGAGACCAGATAGTGTCATTAATTGCTATCCGTCCATGAGCTTTGCCAGAGCGTACAGTTTAAAGTTGAAATGTAATCATTTTTCCAACAGAGCCGTGGATGACAGCACGCAGGCCGCTTGCATATTCCTGCCTCTTAATTTCCTGGGGAACAAAAGGACAGACAACGGCAAGGGTCAAAGGTGAGGCTGCGTGACAGGAAGAAAAATTAACCACCTGATTCTCCTACGTGACACGTAGACACTCCAGAAACACAGCAGTATGTAACATTTAATGTTACACAAATCTATTTTTACTGCATTTAGTTTAACAATTAAAGAAGTTGTCACTCTCATTGTGCTTGAAGCACATCAGTTAGTTAGCCTTTGATCTCAAGATGATGAATTTGTTGATTCTATTGCATAATTTCCGTCTCACAATTCGAGGGCGAAGGGGGGCATGTCGAGAAGGAGGAAGATAATGTTGAGGGTGGAGTTTAAGATGTAAAATCTTGCGGTTGCAGAGGATCATGTTGAGAAGCTGAGAGAGTTAAGAGCTTGGACAACAATGTTGCCTACCCAGAAAGTGGATTTGAACTCAAGAAATTAAGTGTCGAGCACGCATCTCCCTGCTCACGATATACTTGCCTGAGCTCTCTCAAAATGCACCGGTGCTTGCGCGATATGATCTCTGTGTACTAGAAAATTTACAATGACATGTTATTCAAATATAATTGGCAGCCTTATTGACCCATCATAGCACTGTTTTTTTGTTACAGTGCCATTTATTGGCTAGTTAAATGGAAGGCGGGACCCATACAATGTGACGTTGACATCCTCAGGCAGATAGCCAGTACCCACATTGCAACATGGCGGACTCCCCACAAGGCACTTCTTCTTTTAGGTAAGAAAGCTAGCTAACTAATTCAGCATAATGCTATTTCAACGTTTATGTAAAGATTTGCCAATGGATATCTGTAATTATAGACTCAGTAATTCCAGTTTAGCTATAAACCTTTTTCGGAAGTGATGCCATTCCATCAGATTTCAATGATCTAATGTCGCCCTTAAAGCTACTAATGTCACACATGGCATTCATCCTACTGTACTGTCAACAGGCTTGCTATATTAGGCAGCTCTAGATGCCAGAGGAAAATGTATATACTGTATTTACACTATGTTATCTATAAAGATTATAAAAAGGCCGTTAGGTAGCAAGCTAGCTAGGCTGAAACTAGATCGCTAGCCAACTTCTACCATCAGCTGAGTTCATCAACGTAGCTAATGATAGTTTTCTAGAAAATAAACAATATATTTTCTAGTTCTATTGTAAAGACTCAAGCACATAACACCCAGGCAGATGTAGAACTTTAGGGGCCTTGTTATTTAGGTTCATTCTGGAGTTTATTCATTAAGGTGCAACATGTTCGATAAAAAATGCAAGTAACTGCCAAAATAATGGAAACACTTGAGTAGATGAGGGATACAAAGCACATTGAATGTGATGTATTCAAATTCTGGGCAGGCCATTATTTTGGCCACAGGGCATGAGTGCCTGAAAGGTTTGATGAGCATGAAAGCGATGTAAACCATATCCCATGGCCGTCTCAGTCACCAGATCTCAACCCAACTGAACACTTATGGGAGATTCTGGAGCGGCACCTGAGACAGCTTTATCCACCATCATCAATAAAACACCAAATGATGGAATTTATTGTGGAAGAATAGTATCACATCCCTCCAATAGAGTTCCAGACACTTGTAGAAGCAATGTCAAGGTGCATTGAAGCTGTTCTGGCTCGTGTTGGCCCAACGCCCTATTAAGACACCTTATGTTGGTGTTTCCTTTATTTTGGCAGTTCTCTGTAGATCCACAAATGTTAGTCTCTATTTCATGTAGAATTGTCATCTCATTGTAATTTAGGGAGCTCGTTCTATAATACAGAAGTGGGTGATTTCTGTCCCAGGTAGAGTTGCAAAAATGTGGTAACGTTACCCATATTCCCTGGTCTTCCAGTGAACCCGGTTGGAAGATTCCCGGAATCAGGAGGGAATAAGCAGGAAATCTGGATCCTCCAGACAGGATTTCTGGAAAACCTGGGGATTCTGGTAAAGTTACTGGGTTTCTGAAACCCTAGTTCCCGGGGACTGAACTGTGTGCACGTTTTTATTCCTGCCCAGCACAAACATCTCATTCAACTAATCGTGGTTTTCAATTTAGACCACAGTTAGTTGAGTGAAGTGTTAGTACAGTCCTGGAACAAAAACCTGGACACTCCTGTGTAAAAAACAAACAAACTGTGGCTGTCTTGACTGCACTTGTCTAAATACAGATAGCATATTATTTCACTAATCCATGCAGGGTTGTCATCTGATTTCCAAGAAGCCTAGTGGAGATAGATGCAACCATACTCCAAGGCAAGACAATTCCCTACGTCCAGGAACACGGAGCACTCCATGTCAGTAAGTCATGTCAGTAAGTCATGTCAGTAAGTCATGATGAAACAATTGAGACGTGAACAGGGTCAAGCTGCAGTGCAGTGCTCCTGGATGGAGAGCATGGTGTGGTGTTTCACTTCATGACCAAAAACACACATTGCTCTAAATGTCTTAATGTACACCAATTATACACTTTCATCTACAAATATTCATAACGCCCAGACGGTTTACCTAAAACCCTTCAATGGATTCTTCCAGGTGAATTGTGAAATGTATGTATATAACACAGGACAGTGCGATAACCTTCACCCTCCCCACTGCCGTACCGCACATAGTCAAATCCCTAACAGACACAGAGGTACCGTCCTCTGGAATTCTTATCTCCACCAGACTGGGGGTCAGCCTGATGAACCAAACTACTCATTCATCTCTGTAAGGGTGTTTAACTGGCGGCAGAGAAGTCAGACGCAGGAGAGAAATAACTGTGTTTCCAACGCCGCAGTTTAATACAAAAAAAACACCGGAAAACATAATAATAAAAATCAATGTGTAAACATAACCCGACGCACACCAGTACAGACGTACACAAACACTTACAATAAACAATCACCGACAAGGACATGAGGGGAAACAGAGGGTTAAATACACAACATGTAATTGATGGGATTGGAACCAGGTGTGATGGAAGACGAGACAAAACCAATGGAAAATGAAAAATGGATCAGCGATGGCTAGAAGGTCGGTGACGTCAACCGCCGAACGAACAAGGAGAGGGAACAACTTCGGCGGAAGTCGTGACGATCTCCTCCATATAGCCCATCTCTCTCACACACACATGCACACACATTGAAACTAAAGTATTTTTTTGTGATTACTGATCAAAACGTTTATACATTTATAATGGTTTGTTATCTGTTTTAACAAACCTTTTGTTATTTATGTACTCATGTATTGTATATAGTTATTTTGTGGTGTGGTTTTCATATAAGCCCTTGGGCTTCCAACCTCACCTGCACACTGTTTTTATTCATTATTATTCCTTTTTGTCTGTATTGTTGTCCATCACTTGTTTTCTTTGGTGCAAATGAATTAAACTAATTCAACTAAATGGCCTTGCTCAAGGGCCCAACAGTAGGGGGATGTCTTTAGGATGTGAACCCAGTAGCCCTCCAGTTGCCAGATCAATTCTCTCATCTTTTCTAGCGCCTGGCCCGGGATTCGAAGCAGCCACCTTTCAGTTATAGGTCCAACTCCTTATGTGCTAGGTTCCCTTCCAATACTATTTGAAGAACTAATACTCCATTCATATGAAAAGGTGAAGCCCTATGCACCATAAACCTGTCTACTGGAGTAACTTCCTGTCAGAGGCTGATTGTATTGAAACCCCTGCAGTTTGATGTTTTATGCTCACAGAGGCTGTGAAATCAATGGCACCCTTGGGCAGACCCACACACTCATACTGGTACACACACACTCACTCCTGTGTAGTTAGGTGTGTGTAGATCATGGGATTAATTACATATCTGAACACCTGGATTTAGCTAGAGGATGATCAGTTAAGTTTCTGTGTGTGTGTGTGTGTGTGTGTGTGTGTGTGTGTGTGTGTGTGTGTGTGTGTGTGTGTGTGTGTGTGTGTGTGTGTGTGTGTGTGTGTGTGTGTGTGTGTGTGTGTGTGTGTGTAAGTGTTATGTTGGTTTGCATTTATCCAAGAGGGGGTGTGTGTGTGTGTGTGTTGGCTCCTCTCAATCCAGCCCTACATGAGTCAGGTCTTAGGCGATCCTATCAGTGTCTACCCACGCCCCAGACACACCGCCATCAAATGATCCAGTGTATGTGTTAGCTAATGGCCTGGGTTAGAGATGGCTGGTGGGGGAGGGAGGGGTTGAGGGTGTGCTGCTGAGATAATCACTTCTAGGAGGTGAAACACTTTGTACACCTTGCCTTTTGGCACCCTCCCAGTACTCACCCTCCTCAACTCAGCCATCCATTTTATTTTACCTGAGAGTTCGGAGGTGTTCTGTCATAAAACGTTACGATCCATGTGTGTGTGTGTGTGTGTGTGTGCGTGCCGGTGTGTGCATTTGCGTGTGTGAAGGGTCATTTCAGGTCAATCTCCTAGGGCGAGAGTATACGTTTGGCGTTGAACCAGAGGAAAATACTCAGCCTATGTGCAATAACTGAGACGTTAGGTCCTGTATTCCTCTCCGTGTTCTTCACAGGAGACAAGGAAAAGATCACTTTCCACATCTTTATGTGATCAATATCTGACTGTTAGATAGAAACTGTCCTGAAGATGTTTAGGATCCATGACACATTGTGAGTCATGTGCACACTTAAACACATACAAAAACACACACATACACACACACAAAAACACACACACACACACACACACACACACACACACACACACACACACACACACACACACACACACACACACACACACACATAGTTCTATAAACAGACATACACATGCGTACTCGCACACACGCACTCACATAGTTTACAGGGGAGCTTGTTTGCACCCCCCCACCCCCATGTCCCTGAACAGCACCCGTTGTCTGTTTGCACCCCCCCACCCCCATGTCCCTGAACAGCACCCGTTGTCTGTCTGCACCCCCCCACCCCCATGTCCCTGAACAGCACCCGTTGTCTGTCTGCAGTCCCCCGTCTGTGTTCATCTGCTGTCTGTGTTCACTTCCTGTGGGTCCCAGTGTGTCGCCAGGGGCGTTCCGGGAGCCATAGCGACAGCGTCTGAATCATTAGTGCGACTGATTCATCTCTGTGTCGTCTGTTTGGGCTGTTTCTGTTGACATTTTGATTTGTTTATGTGTCTGATTTCAACTTCTTATGTTGAATAAAAGAGCTTGGTTCAGCTGGAAGTGACTTCCTGTACTCACCAGTCATGTGCATGCAGAGTTGCTGTGTTGTTCATCGATGTTTCACTAACTGTGTCTCTGACTATGGGGACCAGGATGGGGTCCTGAACACAAAGCTTTAAAACTACTAGACTACACCATCTTGGGAGAACATATTCTCTGCCTGTATTACACTCCATTACGTTCAACACTATCTGACGGAGAATACCATTATTAGCACGCACAGCCAATTCAGAATTCCTGTCGAATCAAATGTATTAATAAAGCCCTTTTTAGATCAGCAGATGTCATGAAGTGCTCATACAGAAACATCCTGGAGCTTTGAAGGGTGGTAATAAGCCTGATTAGGGATGTCACATAATATGGCTGCCTTAGCTTAATAATGACTAGGATGACTTTTAGTTCCTCCCTGTCCACACAGGACCTCAGCCTCAGCCCTAACCTCTATCCCCGTCTCTAGCCCCAGCCCGATCCCCCAGCCCCAGCCCCAACCCTGATCCCTCAGCCCCAGCCCGAACCCTCAGCCCCAGCCTCAGCCCCAATCCCTCAGCCCCAGCCCCAGCCTCAACCCTGATCCCTTAGCCCCAGCCCTGATCCCTCAGCCCCAGCCCCGATCCCTCAGCCCCAGCCCTACACCCCCATCCTCATCTCCACTCACAGCCTCAGCCTCCATCAGAGATAATTCAACGCTTGACAAAATGTACTCCCATTCACCTCCAGCACTATTACACCAAGCTACACATAGCACAGCAGAATGGGTTCAGCTAATTGGTATTACTAGCTAACATTCTTTAAAATGCTTCAGCTGGTGTCCGACGAAATTAGCAAGGCCAATTTGGAAGAGATTCTCTCTCCCTCCCTCTCTTCCCTCTCTCCTGTACTTAAAGCAGGAATGCAGACCAACTCCCGTGGGCTTTCACTTCAGGTGGAAGCATTTCGCTACGCTCGCATTAACATCTGCTAACCATGTGCATGTGACCAATAACATTTGATTTGGTAAAGAAAAACACGATCCAGAAAATATCACACAGTTATTATAGATCTTAAATAGCCAACCGGGTTGTTCTTTAAATAGGATATTGAACATATTTGTCAGTCCCATTCAAGGTTTTTTTTAATGATAAAAATACTCGAGTTTTTTTTTCTCCATAAGATCATTCTGCTTTGCCAGTGATTTCTTTGGTTATGATTTTATAATTGCCTTCTAAAAACAGGTAGTGTATTGTGGAAAGGAACATATTTTCTCAGTCAAACAAATATCTCAAAAAGCTACATGCTCAAACTAAACAATATATGATGGCTCTATACCAAATACTGTATATATCTTACTTTTTAATAAAAGAAAAGTAACCGATTTTATTGGAACAAAAAAACTAAGTGTAGGTATAGCCATAAATAACTGATAGAATGCTTATATATCATATTATAAGGCTCTGAGGGTTAAAGGATACATGAGAATGGTGACTGTTTACCAGATTGAAGCTTCCTGGCTGGCGGGATTTGTGCTTACGTGCTTGTAAGAGTGTTTTTATGTGTAGATGTGTGACGTGTCTCTGGGTGTTTGTATACATCTCTGTCTTGACTTCTTGATCTCTGTCTCTGGGCTTATGGGTATACGTCAAAAGCAGGGCCTGAGGAACCTACCCCCCCCGACTGATACTCCTGTCTGTACGTCAGAAAACTCTTCATCTCTCTTTATCTCTCTGTCTATTGGCATGGGAAACCTATGTTTACATTGTTAATTGCTTTGGCAAAGGTGAAATAAACAAATCAGAAGTTAACAGTAAACATTATACTCACAAAAGTTTCAAAAGGATAAACACATTTCAAATGTTATAATATATCTTTCTCTCCTCAGGCACGTTGATCTATGGCTAATCTTGGCTTTAATTTATTGTTCATTATTTTCATTCACCCAGTGGTGAATAGCTGGAGACGGAGTCATCAAAGGCAATTGCTTTATATTGTCTTTAATGAGATCGAAGACGCTTTAAGCTAGTGTCAAGCAATCACAGGCAAAAACGGATAGGCTCCGCACTGTCGCCCAGAGCACAGTCGCCCAAAGCACAGGCCTGGACATCAATGGCGACAAAACCAAGCTGATGAAAGTCAACACATCACAAATAACCCCAATCCTCCTGAAGGAGCAAGCCATAGAAGATCAAATGACATACCTAGCCACTTTTATTTCTTTTTTATTTAACCTTTATTTAACTAGGCAAGTCAGTTAAGAACAAATTCTTATTTACAATGACGGCCTACCACGGCCAAACCCGGACGCCGCCCTATAGGACTCCCAATCAGAACCAGGGTCTATAGTGATGCCTCTAGCACTGAGATGCAGTGCCTTAGACCGCTGCGTCACTCGGGGACATAAAAACAAGAATAGGGAAGGTCTTCACCAGGATGAGAAAGTCAATCGCTGGTTGGGGTAAGTTCCTCAAAAACAAGTCAAATCGCAAAAAAAAAATTCTGGACACTTTTAACGCATTCAATTTTACATCTAAAATACAGATTTGGTTGTAAAAAAGTGAACTTCTCCTTTAAGAAGATCCTCCTGTTATGGCCTGAGGCAAAGAAAGCAGCCCACGACCGACAACGTTAGAAAATGTTAGTGCATGCCCCAATGTTCCTCCAGGAATTAAAAAGATGAATTAAGTAAGCAAGCAAGCAAACGATCACAACACACACACACGCATACACATACACACACACACACACACACAGATCTTGGCATGTTGATCACTGAAGTAATTACGCCTGGCTCTCCATGCTAGGAGAAGGAAAACTATTTGACAGCAGCAATTCCAAGGTTAGCACTAAGTAAATAAGGGCTTTTTTCTCTGAAGGGCAATGACACATTTCTTTGACCAGAAGATAGGTCTAATAATTAGAATGAAAGAGTGGAGGAGAGAAGATGAGACACAAACTGTGGAATAGTATCGGCACTCGTGGGAATTGGCCTATTACGATAGGGCTACATTGAAATGTTTCTTACAGAAGAATTATGAAATGCATATGCATAACCATGGTAGCAGTTGAAAGGGAACAGTTTGGAGATCATGGGGAAATGATTAGACCAAAAGGTGAGGACACAGCAGCTCACCTGACAAGACCGAATGCAAACATTACACTGCTGATTTGATGTGCATTTTACATTTCCTGTACTTTTCGCCGCATTTGTTGATAACGAAACATGAAAATACTCTGGATACACTCATTAACATGATAAGAATATTCCTGGAAAATGTGGAGTAGGTGCAACATAAGACAAGAAAATTACAGTTTGAGTGAGAGTACTAACTGGTGTCTTCAAGGGGTCACACACCTCTCCAAAGTGTGCACAGTTCCTAAGTCATTTCAATGCACTTTTATGACTCAAAGAAGTCTTCAACTATAAGGGGCTTTTTTGAGCTCTCCTAGCTGTGCCGTTGAGGAACTAGAGCAAGCACACTTGTGCTTGTTTTGTTTGGAACACAACCCTGCAATCACACAACTACTGTTGTTGTTTACACAATCCAAAAACGGCCCATCATAAATCGCAATCTGGGTCAGGTGGGCATCATTTGAATGCTTGTTCGAAAGCCAACACGACTAGCTATGTTATAAAATATGATATTACAGTGTTAGGCTTTCACAATGCAGTTAAGAGATACAGGTTGTAATTTTGGTGAGCGTAGAAAGGAGTCATGAGTGCATTCAGGTGCTTGTGCCGCGGCGAATCTTCTTCACAATAGACAAACATGTGCTCAGTCTGTTCAGAACAACCCAGGGTTTGACTCCATGTCATCTTGTAACTGTACATCAAACATAGTGATCATAAACGTTGACACTGTTTATGACATGAGTTTGATGATGAAATGGGAAGTGCACATTTGGACTCACAGGTGTTTGGCTTGCTGGTACGACATCATAGAGGTAATTATTATAATCGTCAACGTCTCGTATCTCAGAAATACATTGAGTCCTCTTAAACGACAGCGTTCCCCTCACCCAGACAACACAAAATGTGCAAAAGTTGCCCAATTAGCGGGAGGGATGGGGGCAACTTCTTATCACGCGCGGTGCTCAAGTTCAGAACGGCTGTCAGTCAAAACCCGTACAGCGCTGTGAAGCGCAGAGCTGTGACCTCATGTATAGCATGTTACTGTACAGCCACTGTGTTCCAGTTTAGGTGTTTATCTGTGCTCAAATCTCCAATTGTAAACCTGTATACAGGTCCGAATGTAAAAAGCTACCAAAATCCTTGCAGATAATGAAGCATGGTCTTAGTTACTGTTTGAATAACTGAGACCATCAAGGGCTTGTGTTTACTCTTTACCTGTGCAGTGAAATGACATTGGCAAACCACTAATGTTTTGAGTGGCTCATCCGCTATTCAAACCCGTGTTTACAGTATCATATTCAGAAGGAACATGAGGGTGTTTCTTAGGGCTGAAGGTTATGATGGAATATCACCATAGTGTTATGTGATGGAATATCACCATGGTGTTATGTGATGGAATATCACCATGGTGTTATGTGATGGAATATCACCATGGTGTTATGTGATGGAATATCACCATGGTGTTATGTGATGGAATATCACCATGGTGTTATGTGATGGAATATCACCATGGTGTTATGTGATGGAATATCATTATGAACGTGAAGGTTGTAGGAAAGGAGAGAGCAAATTGCAGCACATCCGCTCTCCACACCTCTCTATCCCTCTTCCCCCCATCACTCCACCTCTCTCTCAAACACCCATCATTATGTCACTTCTGATTGGCTTGATTGCTTTTAAGAGGAGAGGTAAGGATGAACAGACAAAGGGGGTAGAAGAGAGGAACTGAGAGAAGAGAGGGAATGGAGAGAAAATAAGGATAATCAATCCTTGAAGAGATGAACAGATATTATAATAGGGACTTCAATGATGGTGTTCGGTTTTCATTTTCTCATCATTTTCTTCAATCTCGCAATCCACCAATCCACTTGAGTCCCCTCTCTTTATCTCTCCCTCTCTCTTCATCCACCCCTTCTAACTATCTCCTTCCTTCCTTCCCTCTCTCTCTCATCCTCTCTCCATCTGCTCCTTTGTCTCTCTCATCAGTATTTTCATAATCTAATGCCTGTTTCTTTGCGTTCAAAGCGCCACTAGTATAGACGTTTCCGGGCCGTTTGAAGATTCGCCCTTGTCATTACTGTAGGATCTGCATCTTTTTAAAGCAGTGGTTCTCTCATTCTCTCCTTCTTTCTCTCTCTCATGCTCTCTCTCTCTCTGTATGTAAAGCTGTGTTTGAAGCTTCCCTTCAGACATCTTTCTCTGATGTGATAGGAAGGCTCCTCTCTCGTTTAAAGGTGACTCCTTCGCCACACACCAAAGACTGTATCTGCCTCCCAAATGGCACCCTATTCCCTTTGTGGTGCACTACTTTTGACCAGAGCCCAATGGGCCCTAATCAAAAACAGTGCGCTATAAAAACAGAATACGTTTCCATTTGGGACACAGCCTGACCCTCATAACCTCTCAACCACCGTGCACCAATCCCACCTGGATTGTTTTCAACACTGTTTCCTAAGAGAGAGAATGTATTTATGTGTAATGTGTGTTTTGAGAAGGTGCATAGAGAGAGGTGCACATATTATAAAACACTTTTAATTAGACAAACAGAAATGTAAGCTAAAAGAAGTGGGTGAGATTGTCACCTCCCTTGTTGTGTTTTGAAAGCTGTCATTTGTGTTGGACTAAGAACCAGCACAATAAATTTAAAGCCATCATAAAGAGGCTTCCTCTCTGTCTGCTGGAGACGTTTATAGTGCAAATGATTTCACACTGCTTCTCTCTCTCTCTCTCTCTCTCTCTCTCTCTCTCTCTCTCTCTCTCTCTCTCTCTCTCTCTCTCTCTCTCTCTCTCATTATTTCTCTGTCCCTCTTTCTCTCTCTCTTTCCTCCCTCTGTACTCAACTCTTCCTCTCTCTATTTTTCCCTTTCCCTCTCTCGCTCTTTCCCCTACTTCTCTGCATTTTATTATTATCATTATTATACCCCCTCCCCCCCCCCCCCCAGCTCCCAAGAGAGCTGGCAGTTTAATAGTAAGTACCAATTATACTCTCTCCAAGGTTACAGGGCCAACATGGTACTCTTATAAACACCACTAACAAACACACACACGCACTCAGTCACTTACTCAGTCACTCACTCACACACACACACACACACACACACACACACACACACACACACACACACACACACACGGACATACACTCTCACACATTCCCATACACACCACACAGACACACAAATGGTTGAACTGCCCATTGAAGGCCAAAGCTTTCTCTAGAGAAACTGGATCTTGTTTTACTGAGCTCTTAAAGCACTTGTTTAGCAAATTCTCCAAACACTGTTATTCCGGATTGGATCTTTTACTCTGTGTTAGAGAGCAGGGTCAGCACCATGCAGAGTCAGGTCATGGGCTCTAGATGACTGGTCTGTTGGAGTGAAGCCGAATCCCAATGCTCACTCTGTATTCTCTTAGACTGCTGTAAACAAAAGTGTTCAATACCTCCAGTTCAGCCCCAGGTTTAAAGCTTGAGGGGGACAGAGAGGTTCTCTGGAGTGTGAGAGGAGATAATTGGTCTAGTTGTTGTGAATCACAGGGCAGGTGGTCTGTTGGCAACCCCTGGTTAAGAAACACACTTGTTGTGGCCCTCAGCTCACAGTCGGGCCAACTGATACAGCCAGTGAACCATGCCTTGTTTTGGGGAACTAGTTATTCTCAAGCATGAAAATGGGCAATACTGTCCCCTTCACAGTGTTATGTTTACACGCTGTATGGTTGGCCAAATGATCACTGTAGCAGAGTTCATTTCCAGCCTGAACTGTGTTAAAACATCACAACCCACTGCCTGAGGGGGAGGAGATAAAGAAGCAATGTACCATCCATCCTTCTCTTCCTCAGTCCATCCATCTACCCATCCATCCCTCTCTTCCTCAGCCTATCCACCCAGTCATCCATTCATGACTTCCTAAATCCATCTGTCCAGTCATCCATTCTTTACCTCCTACATCCATCAATCCACTCCTTGACCATCCATCCATTGGGCCTCTCTAGGCCCAATATTATGCTGTTCATGACATTAGCAAGACATCATTAACCCTTTAACCATATTCTCAACCGGCTGGTAGAGCGTTTTGACAATCCATTTAGAAGTGGATATGAAAAAAATGTTTACTTGAACTTGATTGGTCAACTCCCCCAGCCCGCCTGCATAAAATAACATAATTTGTATCCTTTTGGGTTGCTGCAGTTCAGTGTTGTGGCACTCTAACTTTACCCACTCAGAGGGCTGTAAGAAAACTCAAACTCAAACTCAAAACTCATAGATATGGGAGAAAAGGCAAGAATTTAGTTGGTGAGGGATTAATATTGCACCATTCCTGTTAGTAGACACCTCGAAGAGTAGTAATATGTAAATGAAATAGTTCAAATGTAAAAAGGCTTAAAAGCAAGAATTTTGAAAAAATATGTTCAATCAGGTGGTTGATACATCAGTAAATAGTACGGTACACACATTTCATGACTCATGGGGTCAATTAATCCATATTCAGACTTAAAGTCACCTATAAAATGATGTCTATATTAGTAATAAAAAACTGCACTTTGTCTCAAAATGTAGTCTGAACATGTGGGAAACATGGTGGAAGAACCTGGATCATTTGAAATTTAAGAAAACCATTTTGAGGGACACCACCTGAAAATGCATACATTTCAATGTAATTGAATATTAATGTTTGGACATACAAAATTATAATCATTTGTAAAAAAAAAAAAAATATATATATATATATATATATATATATATATATCAGTCCTCATTTTACAATGCTTACCTACTAGGTATGTAACAATTTACCAATAAGCACCAGTCCCCGATTCCAATTTTTAAAATACAAGTGCATCGGTCTGCAGACCCCAAACCCATCCAAATGTAGCATGCGTCTGTCAGAAAATCGCTGCAAACGTTACAAATCACCGGTTCACTGAAATGTTTTGCTCATATCACATTATTTCTACCTTTCGAAAATACCTCTCATCTTTTGCCACAACTGATGCATCCTCTCCTTCACTGTCGAACTGCATGTAACTGTGTTGACAGTCAGCGATCTACAAGTCATTTTGCATGCAGAACTACCCCAGGCCATATCAGTAGCCTAGTCAAACTGTGCACTTTGCCCAGCTTTGCGTGCTGACCAACGCAAGGGAGGCGGCCTGTTCCTGATCTTGCACATCTGCGAGGCACATTCAGCATTCAAATTCTACAATTGCTTGTGCGATATTAGGCTTTATTAGTTGAGTGACGACCTATGAAATTTGCTAGGTTATTATTATCTGTGCGCTATTGAAAATGGTGTTTTACCGGAATAAAAGTAAGGTACTGGAAACACAACTCATCTGGCTCAACCTGCTGAACGGGGCTTACAATAGATTTTATTTTGAATGTTCAGGTTCACCATCAGCAATAGTTTGGTAGTTTTGCTTTAAACAATAAGTGTATATGGTCATTTTTAGATATACAGGGTAAAGTTGATCATTTCATAACGAGGACATAAATCACTTTTGTGAGGCGCACTGCATGTCCAAAGCGAGAGAAGATCACTCTGTAAAAAACTTCCAAACAGTCAAAACCATTTGCTTTGAGATCAGTTCCACAGTTCCGCAATATACTGTACTGTATATGCAGTATACATGCGTTAGCCGTGTCATAGCTCATTTGTAAATATTGATACATTACTAACTCAAACCACTTAATCTGAAAAAATGACAAGTTCATTAGTGGGTGATGGTGATTTCAGAACCAAAGTGGGGGGGACAAAAAAACACAGGCTACATTTTCCCCCTAATCTGATAGTGGTAGTGGGGCGCTAGATGCCTAGTCTCCCTCTCATCCCTACACCCCAGTTCTCCTTTAAAATGTATATCCTTTTTTTGAACTTCTCTAATCTCTTTTTCTTCTCAATTGAGCCCTTTCTTTTTGGGTTATCATTGGATTTCATCACCACTGCTGGAGAGGCTGTTTCATTGGATCAGACCCACTGAGGAGCTACACTGCCCTCCTTTGGTCTGACTAAGAACTACACTTGTTTGTGTGTCTGTATGTGCAGGCCCACATGTGTGTGTTGATGTGTCTGTGTTCGTCTCCAAACCAAAGTTGTTGTAGTTCTGCTCTTTACCCGCCAGCACTGAAGCACTGTGAAAAGGTAATGACTGTACCACATTCTGTACATGCAGTAACTTTATTCCCATGAGCCTTTGGGCTTGACAAGTAATACTCCCATGGGCCCCATGTGTTTATGTGACGACATTAGCAGACTGATGGCTGTATTCTCTGTCCCTCTGTCTTTCTCTATCTCGCTCTACACCCCTCCACCTCTCTCGCTCCATATCCTATATCTCCCTCTCTCTTCCCTAGTGGTTAGAGGGTTGGGCCAGTAACCGCAAGGTTGCTGGATCGAATCCCTGAG
The DNA here is from genome assembly GCF_901001165.1 of Salmo trutta. Taxonomy (NCBI): domain Eukaryota; kingdom Metazoa; phylum Chordata; class Actinopteri; order Salmoniformes; family Salmonidae; genus Salmo; species Salmo trutta. Next base: position 28,939,554 of record NC_042959.1, on the reverse strand, counting down.
CTGACAAGGTAAAAATCTGCCATTCTGCCCATGAGCAAGGCAGTTAACTCACTGTTCACCAGGTGCCAAAGACATGTATGTCGATTAAGGCAGCCCCCGGCACTTCTCTGATTCAGAGTGGTTGGGTTAAATGCGGAAGACACATTTCAGTTGAAGGCATTCAGTTGTACAACTGACTAGGTATCCCCCTTTCCCCATCCTCCCTCTCTGTCTCTTCATCTCTTTCTACCTCTACCTTCCTCCCCTTCCTTCATGGACACGGTTGGCTCAGGTGACCTTGAAGATGGGAAATTGCGCTGAAACCGGAGAATGAAAAAAGTATCTTCCTTTTTCCCACCCAGATTTTTGCTGACAGTTCACCTGTGGAGTCTAGAAGGGAAATACAGTGTCACAGTAAAGCAGAAAGAGAGAGAGAGAGAGAGAGAGAGAGAGAGAGAGAGAGAGAGAGAGAGAGAGAGAGAGAGAGAGAGAGAGAGAGAGAGAGAGAGGGAGGAAGGGAGGGAGGGAGGGAGGGAGGAAGGGAAACAGTGAGAGAGAAAGTCTTTGATGTTGCTGCGCCTCTGAAGTGGTCTACCTCCAGGTGACTTTAGCAGAGAAATCCAAGACTGGCAATATTATTTTGACAAACAGAGACAGAGAAGCGCGCTCACACACACAGAGAGAGAGGGAGAGAGAGAGAAAGAAAGAGAGAGACAGAGATAGACAGACAGGGAGAGAGAGAGACACGCACATACACACACAAACACACTTACACACACACATACACACAGAGATAGACATACACACACACACAAACAAAAACAAACACACACACCAGATAGACGAACACACACACACACACACACACTACCAGATACAAACACAGACGCATGCATACACCCATAAACATGCATGTACAAGCTTTGTGTCACTGTTATTGGTGGCAGACTCTAAAGATCAAATCCACACTTAGGAAAACAACGTCACTGTTCGCCCCCAGTGCCTTTCTTATTAGGTGTGCTTGTTGAAAGCATGGCACAACTTTAGAACGTGCAGGCTGACTGTTTTCGGGTTGCTTACGAAAACCTTTTCGATACTACTAATACTTTTCACACTACAACCACATTTGCATAAATCCCAATGCATTTCAATGGCCATAGACTTTGAACGGGAAAAAGTCTGGTTGTAACTAGTCTTAAACCGTTCAAACTTTAAAACGTGCAGACCGGTCTGGAATAGGTATCTTGTATAAAGCTTTTTGATACTATTTATACTTTTTGAACTATAACTGTATTAAATGTGCATAAAATCTCCATAGACTTGAATGGGAAGAATTTACATTCGCCACTGCTCACGCTACAAACACCACTAACGTTGAAATGCGCAGACTGACTTTGATAATCTTTATACATTTGGAACTATAACCATTCTACATTTGCATAAAAGCTCCATAGATTAGCATTTCAGATGTGCAGACTGCCTCAATTTAGATTTCTTCAATAAAGCTTTATGCTACCATTTACCAGTCACTACTAATACCCCTACTATTGCAGTAACTACTACAAGTACTACAACTACCATCCCTACTGCCACAGTCACCACTACTACCACTACCATTACTGTAGCCCACTATAAACCCCACTATAATAACGCCCCACTTACAAACCACATAGGTCACTATAACTAACACATAGCCTATGAAAACCCTATTGCTACCATCACTACTACTACCATCCTTACTACTAACACCACTACTACTACCATCACTACTACTAACATCGCTACTAGTACCATCACTACTAGTACCATCACTACTAGTACCATCACTACTACTACCATCGCTACTACTACCATCGCTACTAGTACCATCGCTACTACTACTAGTACCATCACTACTAGTACCATCACTACTACTACCATCGCTACTACTACCATCGCTACTACTACCATCGCTACTACTACCATCGCTACTAGTACCATCGCTACTACTACTAGTACCATCACTACTAGTACCATCACTACTAGTACCATCGCTACTAGTACCATCACTACTAGTACCATCACTACTACTACCATCACTACTACTACCATCGCTACTACTACCATCGCTACTACTACCATCGCTACTACTACCATCGCTACTAGTACCATCGCTACTACTACTAGTACCATCACTACTAGTACCATCACTACTAGTACCATCGCTACTAGTACCATCGCTACTAGTACCATCACTACTAGTACCATCACTACTAGTACCATCACTACTACTACCATCGCTACTAGTACCATCACTACTAGTAACACCGCTACTAGTACCATCGCTACTACTAACACCACTACTGCTACCACCATCACTACTACTACCATCACTACTACTACCATCACTGCTGCTACCATCACTACTACTACCATCACTGCTGCTACCATCACTACTACTACCATCACTACTACTACCATCACTACTAGTACCATTATTACTGCTGTCACTACCACTACCGCTACTACTACCATTTCACAACCAGAAATACTTCACGACTAGCAAGCACACCACATTTTCTTCAGAAAAGTTCATTTTCAAGCTGTTTTTATTTTGTTGATGAAACGAAGAAGAAACAGAGTAGAGAGTCCAGCAGCTTGGTATGACGCTTGGTTTGTGCGATGATGTCACAGGGGGAAAAATGGTGTTTGATGTTTACAGTAACCTCTTTGTTGTTGTAATTATCCCAAACGGACCTCGCTGTTCCACCAATGAAGGATCCAAGCTTTAAAGTGTGTGTGTGTGTGTGTGTGTGTGTGTGTGTGTGTGTGTGTGTGTGTGTGTGTGTGTGTGTGTGTGTGTGTGTGTGTGTGTGTGTGTGTGTGTGTGTGTGTGTGTGTGTTTGTAGAGTATGTCATTAGAGTGCCTTGTATGAATGGTGGAATGGCAGTGCCATATGTTCCTAACACCCACAGTCTTGTTCAGACTGGGCCACCTGCGGTGTGGAACACAGATATATGAAATAGGATTATTATTAGACACATCACATTCTGTTTTCAACTCAAATCTGGGCATTATCCCCCACGCTGACAGGACTGCTCATTACACACAAATCCATACTGTTACAGACTGACAGGGGAACCAACCAGGGGCGCATTCAAAATGGCTGAACATTCTGGAAAGAGATGGAGATGTAAATAAGAGGAACACAACAGCCAGCCGTGATGGATTTGCATACAGTGACTCTCACACATCACCCCTTCATGGGTCAAACACCCACTCACACAAACAACCAGGCTATGGTGTTGTGCTCCAGTGGGGACACACACGGCGGGCAGAGATCGTTTTGTGTGGTGTTGACTGGCGCATCAGGTCTTCACGGGTCAGGCTTCCAGAATGTTCTAGTGTGCAGCTGAGCTCAAAGATCAACCACACCAGCATTCGTTTCCCCCGACAACCGAGAGCCGCTGAACTGCACCGACCTAATGGACCTCTCTGACTGCCACTGCAAACACACACACACACACACACACACACACACACCATTATGCAAACAGAAACACACTAACACAAACACGCCACATACACAAACAGAAGTACTCACACTCTGAAACACACAGTCTCTCTCTCTCCTCAGCTTCGTTACTCTTCTGTCGTTCTTGGGACCTGTACGGACGTCAAACTTGAATGTCAAACTAGAGTGATCTCCCTGCTCTTCCATTCTGTCATTTTGCATTGATGGGTAACTGCTCCCAGGCACCAGGCACCATGCACCCTCTCTCTCTCACTCGTGTGTGTGTTTGCGTGGGTCTGTCTGTCTGTGTGGGTGTATGCGGCACGTTCATGTGTGTCAGTGCTTGTGTTAAGAGTTAATTGCTCTTGGCTTTCTCTGCCATGCAAATTGAATTCAGCGACATCTCTCTATTGCCCCTGCACTCACCACCCTGTTAACCCCTGACTTCCGGTTGGAACGGTGACCTGAAGCCTTAATAATTTCTGACCTTCGGTTAATGAGGAATCCAACATACATACACACACACACACACACACACGCACTCGCACACACACACACACACACGTCAGAGAAGTTTGACTCATTGAGCCGCAGGTTAAGCAGCAATCTGTTGGAAATAAATGGAGAAATACAATGCAATACAGTATGAATTGTTTGTTGTATTGTTTACAGCTGAGGCCAATCATCATCTATAAAGAATGCTTAGAGACGGGGACCCATTCCCTGACGACACAATCAAACACTACATATCACTACACACCACAGACTACACATCACTACAGACTACACATGACATCACTACACAGTACACACATGTGCTTTGGATCAGCTGATAGGTATTCCCTTGCTGTTAATCAGACCGCAATCCATCAGAAAATTATAATGCATGGCTTTACTGTAAATTCACAACATGTTATCCAATGGATGTGCACACACACACACACACACACACACACACACAAATAAAAAATACACAAACACACACACACACCTTCCTTGCATTTACATAACGAGTGAATGTGAGACCCGCGTCTCAGTGTGTGTTGAGTCAGTTGCAGCCACAGTGTTTTTGAAAGGCCTGCCGCTCTTCTTCTGTGGTTCTGGTGTGTTGTAATGTCACTAACTGAGCAGCGAGGCACCCTGCGCTCACACACCATACTCTGAAGAGTCACAGGGACCTCTAGAGGCAAAGCAGGCAGAGAGTTCCTCCCCTCCATTCACTAAAAAGCAATGGAACCTGGCTGGAATGGCATTAATGACAAAGGACCAGTGACGACAACAACAACAACGACAACAAAACGCTGTGCTCTCAGTTTGGTTCGATGTCCAAATCTGTACACCGTGTGTGTTCCTCCTCTCCAGTCATCATTAAGATCTGAGAGAAGACAAGAGTGATGGTATCAAACCAGGGAATTGGGTTTGGTGGTTTGGGTGGGTACTTTTTTAATAGAATGTGTGGCGCAATAGCGGGTTGTGGAGTGTTGTGTGACAGGAGGTTAGCAGCGTTATCTCCACTGATCCAGGGATCTAGGAGGTGATATGGAGCTGTGGGATATTAAACGTCTATCTCTTATCGAGAGACACACAGCCCTGTGTTAACCTGATATTATACTACAGCCCCCTACACCGCCGGTATAGCGAACACTGTCCGGCTTTATTTCATCAAAATTAGATAACCTCCCCTCATGGAGTGTTTTTAGCATTCTTTTGAATTACACCCCCTATCGGAAAGGAGGGAATTGTTTCTTTTCGAAGTTCATCTCGTGTCATTTCTCTCAGCTCAGTTTTACTGTGGATTGGTGATTGAACCTGCCGCATATGGACAGACTAGGGCTTGGATTCAATCAGGTCACCTGTTAACCGGCGATAGCCGACACCCGCATAGCTGATGTTTTGGCGGTGTCGGAGCTGGAACTGCGTTGGATCTGTCAAATCGGTGAGCAGCTGTTCTTGATCACTGTCATGAAGCCACACCCGTCCCACATGTTAGAAGTTCAGAATGAGAAAGTGTAGGCTACATAGAAATAATGACGCTCATTTTGAAAATCATTCAATGAAATAAATGTGGATTTCTATCAGCTTAATGGAGGTGTAGGTCACACCTCACATTCCAGTGTCTGAACTTGTAAACAAGGCTGCATGGGATTTCTCTTAATGCGACTCCGTGCAGCCAATGGCAATGTCCGCTTTAGGTATAATGTCGTGAGCCGTTTGTGGATCTGACAGTCCTAGCGCAGTTCTACCTCTGACACCACCAAAACAACAGCTATGCGGATGTCAGCTATAGCAGGTCTGATTTAATTGGGCCCTAGTCCTTCAGCCAGATATCCATTGCTGAACAATGCCTCGCTCTCACCTCAATTAAATTCAGTTCAATTCAATACAACTTTATTAATCTACTCATGGGCAACCAACAGAGCAGGCATACACTGTTTCCCCACAAAACGACTGTCGTTTAATGCAGGTGAGGCAGACTCCCATAGAGTTAATGCCAACACAACGGAGTCCATAAAAGCCTGAAAGTGGTGTCTCCGTTTGGGCTGTGGAAGCCAATTGCCGCCAGCGCCATCTAGCCAACCTGTTACAGTGGACTCCACTTTGAAACAATTAAGCCTGTGATGTCTTAGTTCCTTTTGGCTCTGATAAGCCTGTGAGAACAGGGGACACTTTGGCTCTGGAAAGCCTACGTGGAGTTGGTCCATGTTGGCTCTGCGGAGCCTAAAAGCAGGGCTCCTCGTTGCCCCTGATCATCATGGTGGCAGCGAACCATCCTTGGGGAGAGGAGAGGTAGTTACAGCCTCATAATGGTCCCCTTTTGTCTCATATTACCTCCTCCACTCTGGGCATTGTCCCCCTTTATCACATGTAATTGAATCACGACGGAGCCAGAGAGCCTCTCCAAAAACCATAGAGGAGAGAGCCACACTAGGAGGAAAGACACCAGGGGATGTTTCTTTATATATAACAATCATTAACACTAGTGATTAATAAAAAGGGCCAAGCCGAAATGGCACACTATTCCCTTTATAGTGCACAACTTTTGAGCAGGGCCCATAGGGTAGTAGTGTACTATATAGAGCATACTAAGGTTCCATTTCAGATGCAGCCTCAGTGAAGAGGAAGTGAATTGATTTGGAGGTGATGATTCTGTCCTCTCAGGTTGTAATGAGACAGTTCAAATTGTATGCCTCCGCCTCAACAGGACGATTACAGAGATTAACCATGACCCGAGGGATTACACAACTGGGGGCGGACAATGGGGATGGGACGTGTATCACGTCACTGCAGAAAAGGTCACGAGGAAACAGGCTCAACTGGTCTACCGGGAGGACACGATCTATTGCTCTGGGCGGATTTATCTTGTCTGATCTGTCACGTTTAATCTTCTATCAGGTCTAGTGAAGTGACTAAGGGACCGAGGAGAAACTGTTAAACACAAACCAGTGAGCAGCAGTGAATGGATGAATAAAGTAGATCACAATGGCACTCAATTCCCCTCCGGTTCCTGAAATATGATGGCAGGCGGTAGTGATACGCGGATCATCTGTTTGTTCACCCGCACCTGCTAATAACCCATCCACAACCACCCGACTATCTGTGATAAAGTGAAAATCTGAGGACCGCACCCGACCCTAACTTGCAAATAGCCTTGATAAACCCAGAATAATGTCATAAATCGATGAATGCTTCAATCTAGGTGGCATCGGTAAAGTTATCTTTCATCTCTGCTTCTCTCCTGCAGCAGACGTTTAGGCACCGGGGAGAAAATGCTATATTTCTTTCATTTTTTTAAAGCAACATTTCCAAATTACATCAGTTTAACCAAATTAAAAGCAGTGACAATATGCATTCACATAAAATATGGCTGCATATTTTATGTGGTTGAAATACTATCAGATTTTATGATGCTGATAAAGATAGCACCTTTACAGACAGTTCCTAACCACGCATTAATTCTCTCAAGATGCTGAAAGAAATAAATAATATTTCTCCACTCCTGTTCCAGTTTATCTTTTTACTGCAAGAAATACTTAAATTCTGCAGGAGTTAATATTATATTAGACTATGTGGGAGGTTATAGACCTTCAGTCAGTGTCCAGATTTCAGTTATTATTTAACTCATCTGAACAGTAGGCTACTGTTCCTTTGATGTGCCATATTTGAAGTCCCTGTCTTGTGACTCTCAAATTTCTATAGCGCCTCACAATAATCACACATAACACTGCTATCGTCCTCTTTTACCACTTCACTAAAATCTTTCCCAAACATTACTGTTCTGAACCTCCTTTCTCTTTATTTTCAACTCTCCATTTTCCAGCTTTTATTAAATTCAACTCCAACATTGTCCTTTTTGCCTCTGTGGATCGACCTTAACTTTTTATGACCAAGTTCCCAAAAGCATTTGCCGTTTTGCCATGTATTTGGTGCGCGTACAGTAAGATGACACACTAATGGCAGATAAAAAAAATAATGAAAGAATAATGAACGCACAAGAATGATACATTACCGGATTTTTTATGTATTGTTTAATCTTCATTCAACCCACCCGCCAACCACCGCCCTTCATCCACACAATATTTCATGACCGTAAACCCACCCGCCCCGCAGATTAAACCGCGGGGACTGCAGGTTATGAGTCAGCCCACGCATCACAAGCGGGCGCAACCTAACCTTGAACACGCTCTTATAAACACATTTCATAGGATAACACCCTACTCAGCTATGGAAGAAGACGAACACTCTCAGCAGTGTAACTCACTATTCAATAAAGCTACTTGATAGACCACCCATAGAGCATAATAACCATAACATGTACCACCCGTCATATGGTGCACACCGGCCATAAAACACCTAGCTCCTTCCTGTCGCAGCCCGCGGCTGACGAGGCAGTGTGATTGGCTTGTCTGCTTTTATCTGGCTAATGAAGAGAGGAGCGGAGCGGAGAAGACGAACAATGTCCAGTTAATCTGGGAGACATTTTAAGGGGCTGAAGTTAAGGCACTATTGCATTATAAATCACCTTAATAAAGAAGAGAAAGGAGATGATGGTCCCTCTTGTGTTGAAGAGTGGGGCATCGTTTCACCACGGCTGGTGTGTGTGTGTGTGTGTGTGTGTGTGTGTGTGTGTGTGTGTGTGTGTGTGTGCGTGTGTGTGTGCATGCATTAGTTTCTGCATATTACTCATAGTATTGCATAGAAATGGCTGTAAGTTGTAGATCATCAGTAGTAGATTATTCAGTACTGCTATATTACTACTATATTACTACTATATTACAAGTCCTTGGAAACTAGAAACATAATGTTTTTAATGAATGTCCCTGGGAGACAGATTGTCTTGAAAGTCCCTTTTAGTTTGAAAGGGACGAATAAAGAAAGTAATTTTCTCTGAACTGGCTCTTGGACGTAGAGCGGGGTAGAGAGATTGCCCTGGGCTCTGGCCCACTTCCTGCTTTCAGAACAAAGCCAGAACAAACACAGCTCATTGAGAGAGAGAGAGAGAGAGAGCGAGAGAGAGAATGTTGCATACTAATACAGTCAAAACACCCAGAGTTATTTGGTCATCTGCATTCGTTTCTGACTTTTTAATATAAAAACTCAATTATGAAGGTCTTTACTTTTGTCTTATTTTTCATGGTGGCTGCTGTGGAGTTGAAATAAGAATGTGAGCTTGTGTATAATATATTGATGTCCTCCAAAACCATGATAGCCTGAAGCAGATGTTTTATCACCATAAAGAGTGTTGGACAATAAACTATTCTTCTATTCTCCTCTTCTCTCTCCCTCCCCCTCTTTCTGTATAAATGACATGAAAATGAGATGTTTCTCAGGTGAGATTAAAATGGGACAAACCCTGGTGTCCCGTCCTCTTGGTTTATAACACCTGCTCTTTCCATGACATAGACTGACCAGGTGAATCCAGGTGAAAAAGCTATTATCCCTTATTGATGTCGCTTGTTAAATCCACTTCAATCAGTGTAGAAGAAGGGAAGGAGATGGGTTAAAGAAGGATTTTTAAGCCTTGAGACATTGATTGTGTATGTGTGCTGTTCAGAGGGTGAATGGACAAGACAACATGTTTGGTATACGCAGTGTATATGAAATGTTATTAATAAAGGAAATGGATGAGAGGAGAGGAGGAAGTAGGAGCAAGAGAGAGAACGAGAGAGACGGAAGAGAGAAAGAATGAGAAAAATAGAAATGTCCAAGTCTAACTGTTTTCCCACTGGCTGTGTAAGGCAGAGAGAGGGAGAAACATTGAGATGTACTAGAATCCCTCTCTGTGCTCTTTGGCTAACAGAAAATTACATTTCATTCGCCTCTCCAGGTGATGTATAAGCACAGTGGCTCCTCGCTTTCTCACTGTGAGATGACATTCATTTATCAGCTGGGTTTCCTCTATTCTCTCCTCCTCTGCCTTCTCCCTCTCGATCCCTTCTTCTCACCCCAACCCTCTCTATCCCTTAATTCCTCTCTCCCTCTCTATCCCTCACCCCCTCTCCCTCTGATTCAGACTGGTGTTTATTAATAGATTTCTGCATGGTTGGAGACGGTTCATTACTGGGAGATTGAGCCGCTGTGTTATCCCAAACCCAGTGATAAACTCTTTTTAATTACACCTTATGAAACAATATTAAAAACTACCGAGCTGTGCCTAATTTTTTCCACCCCCTAGCTAGCCACAAACAACGGCCAGCGCATGCGCTCACATACACACAGTCATTTTAGGTGACATGCTACCATCCCAAGTGTACCGACAAAAAAGTTACACACTATCTCTGTTCTGTAACTCTATCATACTCTGCCGAATTTCAAGGATACAAACCCTATCCATTTCTCTTCCCAGAGAAAACAGGTAGTGAATTTATTAAGAAGGTGAAGAACAGTGCAGGTGAAACACTTTGATCCTGGTATTGACCCAAAGCCACCCCTCTGTCATTCTCTGAATGAAGTGAAGATTGGTTCATTTAGACCTCTCCCACTAATGACCTCATTAGTCCATTTGGTGACTAAGCAATTAACTCCAGATATTGATTAATGTTTGACGTGAATAATGTTTCTCAATGGGATAGTACTGGTTAAATATTAAACCTATGGTAATGAGCAACTGATTGATTATATCAGCAGATTAATTAGCAAAGCACATGTACACGGCTCATTATGTGGTTAACAGACTGGTTCGCGTGACAGTCTTGTTTTGGACTGGGCTAATAAGACAGGCTCGGAGGCCTTTTGGGTGGTACCTTACGACTCGGCATAACACAGTAGATGACCCATGGGCATGGCTCATCTCTCTGTTGATAATGGTGAGGCGGTGACACGGATTTAATAACGGGAAGACTTTTATTTATTTTTTTACCAAGCTCCTATATTTGCCCAATGACTGTCAACTCACATATTCTCATTTCAATGGGCAGCGATGTTGATATAAATATAAAATTACAGTACAGGCTCAAGAATTTAAATGAAGATGGGGATATTCTTAATCTCTATAACCATTTCCCTTCAGTCTGCAGGTTTTTAATTACAGTGGGCCAATAGTAGAGTATCCTGAAGTAGACTCTGCTCGGAGGTATAAAAAGGGGTATGCACACGACAAAACTGAATAAGCAAAGATTCAATACACCACGCACACATGCACACGCACAGCCCTATTTAGAATGTGTAAGGATCTGGCCCTGCCCTGCACTACGGCCGCTGATGTATTGATGCGTTTAATCAGTGTGCCATTTCTCCTCCGCGAGGAGTAATCATTTTTCCATTACACTACCTCCGAAGGATGTCCACTTGCATTTGTTTGGCCTCTTGGTGTTGTGTTTCTGGGCCACAGCTTTCCTCTGACTAATGTTTTGTTTATTTCTTTGATGGATTAGAGGCCTAGCTTTTCTGTTAGGCCCCTGATGCTAAATGTCACCTTCCTCAATCACTGCCTCCCAAACACCCACCCCATCGTGCTAAATTCCATAAAACACACACACCAGAGCTAACTTCCTGCTCTGAGAATTGTGACATTGGAGGGAAATGAAATGAATTATTATTACAAAAGAAGCGAGACGGGACAGAGGGAGATGAAATCAAGCAAAACATAAATATTTTTCCTTGTTTGTTTTTTATTTTGAATCAGAGTAATAATATAAATGCATTTCCTTTTCAGAAACAGCAACTGGAGTGGGGAAAAGTCAACTTTGACCCTCTCAACATGAAAGAGAGCAACTCTCTGTTTGGATCACAAAGCTCCTTGCTGCAAAGGATCAGCAAAACATTCCCAGGTCTGTTGTAATGCCATTATAAGGATTATGTAGGAGGATCGAAAACTTGGCAACAGAACAGTTCTTGACAACCAAACATTTACATAGATATGCTTGATTAAAAGGTTCGTTGTACCATCATTCTATGGTACAAATACATGTTATTTAGAGTTTAAGACAATAACTTGAATATGTGCAGTAGAGAATTCACCATATACACAGGATGTGGTCCTCCTAAACCCACTATGTGGTGGCACATCCACACCATATATAAAAAGGCAAAATAAATGCAAAAAAACGAACAGAAATGAAAAGGGAACATCCAGTTTCGTTTGACTTGACGACAGTCTTAATCACAGAAACCTTCCTTGACCCTCGACTTCTTCCTCCGTAATACGAATGCCCTCTTCAGGAGTGTAGTAATGATCAGACTTACCAAAGGCAAAGAGGCTTAAGGGTGGAGAGACGGGGTGGAGCAGGTAGGTATGATGCAGGGCCATGCTACCTTGCTGGCGTGGTCTCATTCCATAGAGAGCTGAACACTCTCATTCTGGCCTTGGTGCTGCTGCTGGTCAAGTTTCCTAGCTGTTAAAAAGGAATAAAGGAGACAGAATACCAATTTAAACAGTGGGATAGATTTAGATATTTGCAGAACAGTTGTGCGAGCTAGAGTTTATTAGTGAATGACACAGAGCTATTTGCTAAACCAGAAATATATTTGACTCGAGTGATTAACAGATTTGAGGTCAGTTCTTCGTCATATTTACAATTTCAATATGCATTTGACCACAGACTCTACCATATCCAAAGGTGGGCAGTATTTCTGCTACATGTATTTTAAATATTCATTTCAATTACTTCTGATTATTTTGTATTTTACTGGGCTGAACTACACTCCAATGTATTTTGTAACAAGATACTTTCAAGAGCTGTAATTTGTATTTTCAAAATATGAAATACTTGTCTAAATCATTTTTATAGCGGTTCGCCATTTTGTGGCCCTCTTTCACCCTGCATTGTTATCAGAAGTCTGATGGCACTATGGTGTGATAAGAGTGTCTGCTAAACTAACTAAATATAAATCTGTATGTAATAATGGACAATTGCACTTGCATGCAGAGTATTATTCTAATGAGCTCCGCCTCGAAACAAGGCGTTGTCTAGAAGGGATACAGCTTTGGCTTTTCGTAGCAGGTTTAGGAGAACTTACACAGCAGGTTAGGAAAATTAACATAGCAGGTTAGTAGAATTCGATTAAGCTCTAACCCATCTATACATGACCCCGAAACAGGGCCAATAATAACACCCAGTGTGCTTTGCAGTTCCTTTTGGTATGTTCATTTTCACTAGGGACGGGCAAAAATGACTAAATACAATTACTAAATACCATAAAGATCAATGTATCAAAATAAACTACAAACTGTAAATTAAAATACATGTATTTTGTATTTTTTTAAATTCAGAAATACATTTACAAGTAGCCAGCCTGAACAGCAACAACATTCTCAGTAACGATTACAGAAACGTTTTACTTCCTACGGTATGACTGTGATATGTTGTTGTTTATCTACCTTAGTTGAATGCACTGACTGTATACAGTGCATTCAGAAAGTATTCAGACCCCTTGAATTTTTCCACATTGTTACATTACAGCCGTATTATAAAATTAATTACATTTAAAAAATCCTCCATCTACACACAGTACCCCATAATTACGAAGCAAAAACAGTTTTTTTTAGAAACGTTAGCAAATGTATTAAAACTAAAAAACAGATACTTTGTCTACATAAGTATTCAGACCCTTTGCTATTAGACTCGAAATTTAGCTCAAGTGCATCCTCTTTTCCATTGACCATCCTTGAGATGTTTGTACAACTTGATTGGAGTCCAACTGTGACAAATTCAATTGATTGGACATAATTTGGAAAGGCACACACCTGTCTATATAAGGTCCCACAGTTGACAGTGCATGTCAGAGCAAAAACAAAGCCATGAGGTCGAAGGAATTGTCCGTAGAGCTCAGAGGCAGGATTGTGTTGAGGCACAGATCTGGGGAAGGGTACCAAAACATTTCTGCAGCATTGAAGCTCCCGAAGAACACAATGGCCTCCATTATTGTTAAATGGGAGAAGTTTAGAACCCCAAGGACTCTCCCTAGAGCTTGCCACCCGGCCAAACTGAGCAATCGGGAAAGAAGGGCCTTGGTCAAAGAGGTGACCAAGAACTCGATGGTCACTCTGACAGAACTCCAGAGTTCCTCTGTGGAGATGGGAGAACCATCCAGAAAGACAACCATCACTACAGCACTCCACCAATCAGGCATTTATGGTAGAGTGGCCAGACAGAAGCCACTCCTCAGTAAAAGGCACATGACAGCCTGCTTGGAGTTTGCCAAAAGGCACCTAAAGACTCTCAGACCATGAGAAACAATATTTACACAGCCAAGACAACGCAAGAATGGCTTCGGGACAAGCCTCTGAATGTCCTTGAGTGGCCCAGCCAGAGCCCAGACACGAACCCGATCAAACATCTCTGGAGATACCTGAAAATAGCTGTGTAGCGATGCTCCCCATCCAACCTGACAGAGCTTGAGCGAAATTGCAGAGAAAAAAAATGGGAGAAACTCCCCAAATACAGGTGTGCCAAGCTTGTAGCGTCATACACAAGAAGACTGGAGGCTGTAATCCCTGCCAAAGATGTTTCAACATAGTACTGAGTAAAGTGTCTGAATACTTATGTAAATGTGATATTTCAGTTTATTTGTTATACATTTGCTAAAATTTATAAAAAACTATTTTTGTTGTGTCATTACGGTGTATTGTGTCTAGATTGATGAGGGAAAAAAACACGATTTAATCAATTTTAGAATAAGGCTGTAACGTAAGAAAATATGGAAAAAGTCCAGGGGAACACTTCCCAAATGCATTGTATGTGAAAATGAATATACCAAAATGAACTGGCCTTGTTTAGGGGTCATGTCTAGATGGGATGCATTTGAGTGTCTGCTAAATTACCTAAATGTATGTTTCAAAATCAGAGATGGGCAATATTTCTGTTTCATGTATTTGAAATACTTCTGAGCATTCAACTAAGGTAGATAAACAACAACATATCACAGTCAAAGCAAGTAAAATGTTTCTGTAACCGTTACTGAGAATGTGGTTTCTGTTCATGCTGGCTACTTGCAAATGTATTTCTGCATTTAAAAATTCTAAATATTTTTTATTAAATACATTTCAAAGTATATTGTTGTTTATTTTGATACATTTCTCTTTATGGTATTTAGTCATTGCATTTTGTCATTTTTGCCCCTTCCTGATCATATCACAGGTGAGCACAAGGCCTAACATTGATGCGTCATTCTACAACAGAACTGAGACTGACAAACTCACCAAGGGAGTACATCTCCAGCTGCTGCCGCAGTCTCACTTTCTGCAGACTGTCGTAGAAGTTGGGTTCGGCCGTGGCTCCAGCGGTAGGCGGCAGAGCGAATATCCTCATGATCTTCCTCTTATTTCTGATGGGGAGAATAGAGAACCACAGTATGAGTCATAATACCGATAAAACCTAGCGGTCAAACAAGGAAATGGTTCCAATCGTTTTTCCACCATTCATTTTACCCCATAGGGGATTATAGAAGCACTTAAAATAAGGTCTGTGTTTTGTGTAGGCTTAGCCTGGCGTGATGTTTTGATAACTGTGTAAATCTCTCTATATATTTACCCCCCCAAAATGAAATGCCAATTAGCTGCCAATGTGGCTATCATAAAGAACTACAAATGCCATGATGATGTGAACGAGCCTGCCGAATTGAGGCAAAGGTAAGAATCTCTGGATTAATTATCTAATGTTAGCTAAATGTAGTAATGAATAAATTGGCTACAGTTCTTTAAATTGACAATTCTGTGCACTGTCTTCTGCAAGTTTTAAATTGACACAATACGTGTTAGCAAAGGATTTGCAAGGATTTGTAGTCTGCATGATGTTAATTAGCATTTTCGAATTTGAGAGTAGATAGAGCAGGATATATTGACAAAAGGCACCTTATCAGAGAGATTTACATGGTTTATCAAAATGTCAGGCGGGGTAAGCCTACACAAAACACAGCCCTTATTGTAAGTGTTTAAAAAATTCCCAATGGGAAAAATGAATGGTGGAAAAAAGATTGGAACCATTTGCCTGTTTGACCACTAGGTTTTATGGGTATTATGACACCTCCAATGTTGGGCTCTATAGGAAGGAGAGAATGAGACCAAACCGTATGTAATTCATGCATTAGCTGAATGGAAGTTTTTTACAAGCAAAGCTTGTAAATATATGTTACTAGTAAGGCACACATTTAGTTGTTGATGATAATGATGCAAATATTTATCAACAGTCGGGCATTTGTTGGGAACTACAAAATGCTAAGGAACCTCTTACTTTCTAGCGTACATCAGCAGTCCGAAGCTAACCAGGATGACGAGCAAATAGACATTGGTGGCCTCGTTCCACGCCTCGTGCACGGAGTAATCCAAAGATTCCTCGTTCTCCATCACCCCATGACCGCCCATTGCGATCAAACAATTGTGAGATAGCTATTTTTGTAGTTTTATAAATGTCTAAAAATAAGATTCCATGCAACAAGCGTGAGCTAACCGCGACTCCTACGATGTAAACAGGTGACGTCGTTTCCGGGTTCGTTCACAAGCCCGCCTGCGCTGGCAAGGAGTGGGACTGCATTGGGTGGGATGAGTCAAAGAGGCGTGCCTAATGGGAGTGACATAAATACTAGACGATGATTGGATTTTCAACCTCACAAAAGACCTCCCCCGATTAACTTTTTTAAAAGAGGAAGTAAGTGCATTTTGCTGTTACTTGACATGGCGCCTGGAAGTGTTTGGAGATTAATTCGTCACTGTAACCTTGTAAGTAGTCGACTTGCTCATTGTTCCTTTTTTATTTTTGCATCTAGCCACGGCATAAACCACATGCTTTGTCTTTCTAGTTAACATCACCTGTCTCTGTGCAATGGAGTTATTTTATGTTGTGTACGTGCAGGCGTCCCATCGGTATGTGGGGTGCGCGTTATGGCAGCAGAAAGCACCTGTGACAGTGGGGGCCGCGGCGACCAGTAGACAGTTCTCCAGCGATGCTCCCCCGGAGAACATCAGCCGATACCCGATTCCAAACAAGAAAGACCTGCCATTCGACATGGTGGAACTAATGGAGGAGGTGGAGAACAAGGTAGGATGCAGAGTATTTTTCGCGTCTCTGTAACCTCGAATGTTCCTGCCATGAAACAACGTTACTGTGGGGGAAATGGATATCTATACACATGGTAATATCAGTGTGTTCTACTCTTTGACAGGGAGGATTCCTGCCCAATGTCTTCAAGGTCCTGGCACATCGTCCAGCAGAGTTCCGTGCTTTCTTTTCCTATTACAACGAACTGATGAACAAGGAGACAGGTGTGTGTGTGTGTGTGTGAGACTTCAGAAAACTGAAATGTCAATAAGGATTCAACCCCTTTGTTATGCCAAGCATAAATAAGTTCAGGAGTAAAGATTTGCTTAAAAAGTCACAAGTTGCATGGACTCATGATTTTTGATTCATCCCTGTACCCCACATGTACAATTATCTGTAAGGTCGAGCAGTGAATCTCAAACACTGTGTCCGTGTTGATCTGAAATGATTGTTGCTCTGTCATGTCAGGGGGACTAACGAAGGCTGACAGGGAGCTGATTGTGGTCGCCACCAGTATCCACAACCAGTGTCTCTACTGCGTCGTGTCCCACAGTGCACTGCACCGCATCTACTCTAAGAAACCCACACTGGCTGACCAGGTACATTCTTATCTCTTGTTTATTTCTCTCCAGATCTGTTCACTGGTGTGCACTGTAAACTGTTATGCCAGTATCATCTTACACATTGGAGCTGTGAGTTGTTTGTCAAGCAGTTGATATCATTGGACTGATCAACCACATGTATAAAAGGTGCAAAACTCGCCCACTGTCACCTCCTTTCTAAATGTGTTTCTATTTGAACTCTTTCTCCCCCTGGCCCTCATCCCCAGGTGATTGTTAACTATGAGAATGCAGAGCTGTCCCCTCGGGAGCGGGTCATGCTGGACTTTGCTCTGGCTGTGTGTCGCAGCGACACCGTCACCGACCAGCACTTTCTGTCCCTGGAGGAAGTGGGCTTTGACCGTGAGGACGCCTGGGACATCGCTGCCATCGCTGCTTTCTTCGCCATGTCCAACCGGCTGGCCCACCTGACCGACATGAGACCCAACGCAGAGTTCTACAACATGGGCCGTATGCCCCGGGACAAGACCAAGGGAGAGGGCAAGTAGTGAGGTGACAAGGGATACAGAAAACATCACACAGACTAAGTTCCTTCCTATTGATTTTTATGGGTGACCTAACCACAGAGAGAGTCAACAGGGGATCTATCTAAGCGTGTGATATCAAATGTGACTGTTTAGTGCTGGTCTGCCACACTATCTACAGTAGAAACGGTTCATGTTACTTTGGAGTTCTCTGGGCTCAATTGTTAACTGAGGATTTTGGAATGTTAGAAAGATGTTAACTTGAGTTTGGAGTGCAAGTATGTGTATATCTCTGTAATATTCACTCTAGAACAGGTGTTTGGGATGTCAAGCAGTAACATAATGGAACACTCACTGCTATGCAATGACAATCCTTAAGTTACTCTAAATAAAGAATATGCATCTTCTGTTTCTCTCTTCCTCCCTCTGTGTCAATTAGGTTAAACTAGAACAAACCCTGCTGTCCTGTCCTCTTGGTTCATAACATCTCCATGGACACTGAGTTTACAAAACATAATGAATACCTCTTTCCATGACAGACTGACCAAGTGAATCCAGATGAACGCTTTGATGCCACTTCAATCAGTGTAGATGAAGGGGAGCAGATGTTTTTTTTTTTTTTATGCCTTTAGACATTTGAGACATGGACTGTGTATGGGTGCCATTAAGAGGGTGAATGGGCAAGACCAAAAATTGTGTGCCTTTATTTTTAGACTCTAAAGTCATTAGACATAGGAATCTTTTTCCTATTTAATTTTCATAACCATTGCAGAATTTAATCATTACCTTCTCTGACTGTGATGGATTCATATTCCTGAAGGAACCATACAACAAATGACTATGCACATCTCTCATTTAATTGGGCCTAGTAAATAGGCTATGTATTTCAAGTTTTGCAATATCATAGGCAGTGCGGTTTATAATACCGGTATACAGTCTAATTAACAGCTGAAATTTTACATTGAAGTGTATGTATCAAGTTTTATTGTCACGTGCACAAGTACAGTGAAATGCCTTTCTTGCTCTCTCCCAACAATGCAGTAATGAATATCAGTAGTACTATAAATAACATTTAAGTAGAAAACACAAGCTGTCCTATAATGTTTCAGAATTTACGGGCAGTCCATATTTGGGTCAGGGAAAAGTCGATGCAAAAACATTGAAGTCAGGTCCATGACAATTTGCCATTGTTTTCTAATCTCTTTAAACTGTCAGTCCTTTTGCAGATATAGCATAAATTACTGCTAAAGATTAAAACATTCTGCCAACACATTAAATAGACCGGTAGTTTATGTAAAATATTTGACTGTATGGGTAGGTTACAGTAGACCTATTGCTATGCGATAGGAGTGTGACATCATTGCCTATTTAATCTCAGAGCCTATGCCAAGGCAGGGCATATCATAAACCCAATAAACTAAATGTTTATCAACAGACCTGTCATTCAGGGCAGGTGGGGCAGATCTCCACCTGTTTTGAGCCTCACCTGTTTCACATGTTATTTTGGCATTAATACGTGTCATGTATCAGTTTGCAAACAATGCAAAAAAACATTTATAATTGAGTTAAAGCCGCATACAAACATGGTCTCTTTTTGGTGTTCTTGAGTAAGTCAGCTCCAAAATGCAGGTGTTTCAGCCTAGCTCAGTGCTTTCTGTGGTGGTGGGACAGCCACCGCATGGTAACACTGTCACTGCAAAATCTACGGCGAAAGCTCGAAAATAAAAGCCCCTTGGGTGCTGCCATGTAGTTACATTATAATTGCCCATCCAAGAAGGCTAAAGGCCATTGGCCACAGATAAAATGACATCAAATCACGTTATATCTACCGTAGCTTTGATTGAACTGATCATGTAGCTAAGAAAGTAATATTACAGTAAGTGTATGTTGTGTAGTAAGATGTTAGCAGCAAATGTGCCTCACCCTAATAATTTGGTCCCTTTCCCCCTCATAACTTAACCTACTGTTCTGACTTGGTAGTGCACATGTACTCTATAGCCTGTTTTAGAGAAATGTAATCAAATATTGTAAGAGCTGTCATTGTCTGCTTATATGCCCCCATTATTTATCCTACGGTTCTGATTTGGTGTACTGTTCTTACTGTAAGAATGGCTCATGTTCTGAATTCTGTCGCTGTTCATTTCAAAAGTGCTGAACAAATATTTATATTGAGTTTGTCCGTCCTAGCTTGCTCATTAATGTCTTAATCGAAATTACGGATTGCCTCTTCTCCGCTCGTTGTCCCCTTATGCCATGGTTTGTACATCTCAAGTCAGCAATATCCGCTATGTTTTTTTTAAAGGCAGTAAATGAGGCTGAATGAACTGTTTCACTGCCAGACAAGGCTCCACTGATAGCCAGGTGTTGGGACTGCTGTTGGGACTAACAGTTTGTGGGCACCGTTTGTCACCGTTATAGTGCAATTAATGTTGTGTTGTGTTGAGTAGAGGCTTTGCTGGCATGCATCTAAAAAAATTGGGGGAATTTGCCCCACCAAGATTTACATATTAAAATCGCCACCGTGAACAACAATTAGTCTTTTGCTAAGGCATAATGCCAATAGTTCCAAATGATCAATTATACAGCAAAAAAAGGGCGCTATTGTCACCATAAAAGGTAAATGGAGGCGTTTTCCAGGCGGAGTTTTAGTGCTGTTCACGCGCGCACAGTTTTACGACAGGTCTGATTTATAACAGAAACATGCGTATGTATGGCGTGCGCCAAGTTTATAAATCTCAATATTCTTTAACTTTTCAGAAATGGCACACGCATACGTTAAGGTGTAAAATGTATGCAACAGTTAGAAATGAGGCCCCAGCTCTCTATCTATTGCCTTTCTGATGGGAAGAGGGTAGCCTGCATCCCAATATGGTAACCTGAGTATGGGCGAGCGGGTGTGTCGAAAGAAAAGTAGCAGGCGTGTGGAAAGGAGTGGGTGTGTCGATAGCACTCTGCTATAGGTTAACCAGTTTTGATTGAGCGGTGCTGTAGAGAAAGAGATGGGTGAAGTCAAATTAGCCCGGTTCATTAGAAATAGTAGTCTGTTAATATTTTGTGGTAGCCAGGCTCAGCAAGGGAAGATTCTGCAAATGGAAAAGCTTAATGGGAAGAAGATTAAATGTCCCTGGTGTTTATACTAGATTGAGGGGAGTCATCACTGGGGTCCCAATATCTACGTCCATAGATGATATTAAAGAAAATGTGAAGGGAGGAAGACTGATTGAGGCCAAAAGGTTGATCAGTCGGAAAGAGGGTCAAAGAAGTGGAAGCTTATCAGTGCTGCTGAAGTTTGAGAAGGTTTTGCCTGGAAAAGTGCAGATAGGATTCCTTAGTTTCAATGTCAGAGAATTTGTCCCATCCCCATTGTGGTGTTTGAAATGCCATTGAATGGGACATGTAGCTAACTGTTCAGTGTAAAGGAAAGACGTGCCAGTGTGGAGGGGAACATGATTACACTGAATGTGGGCGTGACGTGAAGGTTAAGTGTTGTAATTTTGTGGGGGAACATAGTGCAGCGTTTGATGGATGCCAGGTGCAGAGAGAGGCTAGAGAGGCTCGGAGATATAGGATCAGTCAGATTGGTGGAACTACAGTGCAGAATGATGGCGCTTCCATGGCTGCTCCTGTACTAAGTGGACCTAATGTCGAGGCTGGTGGTTCTGCTGGTCCTGGCATGGTTTCGAGATCTGTTCAGAAATGTTGCGAACATGAATGTGCTGTGTCAAATGACACTTTGATAGTGAATAAAGTTAACCTTACCAATGAAAGCTATACAGTTATCAACATGACTCGGGTTGTGGAAAGCAGACATGCCAGGGTTGAAGGTTAGTGTGGATACGGCAAAATAGTTATTGGGGGTAACAAATGTTACTGTTGAAATGGTTGTAGACATGCTGAATAATCCTAAGGGTGGATTGTTTCAGTATGATACAGATAGAGTTATGGGGCTTGGGATGTTATTTCTATTTTTTTGGGGGGGGGGGGGGGGTGTAGGGATTTATTATTAGTAGGGATTCATTATTTGATTGTAAAAAAAAAAAATAGTTTGTCAAATTGTATTTTCTTAGTAGTACAGAATTAGGCAGACCATGATTGATTACACACTCCAGCACAGTAGGTGGCGGCATGCACCTTAAAAGTTTCTTTGCAGACTGCCCTGAAATCATAGAAGAAGAGTTTGTACTTCTGTTGGTTTTACACAAATAATTGTTAATTTCCAGTTATAAAACTGACGATTGTTTATTTTTGATTACAAGTATTTATGATGTGTGTATTGTTGCTTCATGCGTTGTATGCTTGTGCTTACTGTGACTATCACTCTGACATTGGCTACTATGTACTGTTGCTACTTCCCGCGCCGTTGCTGGACAGTAGTGCTTGTCACGCGGAAGCGAAGGGCACTGTGTCCCGGTGTTGCCGTTTATGCCCTCCCCATTAAGTAGTAACTGTATGTAGGCTATGTATCAAGATGACATCTAAATGGTTATCAATATCAGTAATTTCTTGTGAAGGCTGCCATCCTACTTGAAATATTTTTTTCCACGTTAGCTACCGCCAGCGACGCGACCAAGTCGGCTGGCAGGCCGATACCACACCAGCGCACTGGTTACCAGCTTATCGACTCGTCGTGCAACCCAATCAGCCACGCTAAAAGTGCTTGAGTGTCAGCAAATCTGCCCAATTAGCTGATTCGCTTTCATATACCCACTCCTTTCGACACACCCACTCGCCCATACTCCGTTTGTCATACCGGTTTCCGATAAAACCACTAGAGGGAGGTCTACCTCTATATTTGATCAACAGGACACAAAAAAAATCACCGCATTGAAAAGGAGATTTCTGGTTCTCTTTTAGTTGAGTGGATGTAAGATTGTCTATTAGCCATGAATAATTTCATTTCTAATGACAGGTCAATATAAAATATTCTATCTAATTCACCTGTTAGAAGATCTGAGCTATTTCACTAATGAAAGTGTAACAATTGTTGGGGTCCAACTGCTGCATTGTCCCAGGGGAAGGAGAACCAGAGGTGTTGTATGGTGAGGTCTGGCTGCATGGTCCGGTCTGATCAGAAGGTCTATAGAAGAAGCCAGTCGCCTCCCATCAGGCCTGTCAGCCAGTGAGGCATGGCGTGGGAGCAGAGGAAGCGTGACTGCACCATAAAGCTCGCTGTTTGTGTTTAATCTCATCGCACGTCCATTAGGTAATATTCCTCCAGCCCACTGACATCAGAGAGGTACACGTGTGTCTGTACTAGCCCATCTCACAGCCATGAGGACACAGCCCAGCCAAGGGTGTTTACACACCTGCTATCACAGAAAGGACCGGGAGGGAGGAGAGGGGCAATAGGAGGTAGGGAGGGAGTGATTTAAAAAAATTGTTTTATATCTTGAATGGGTCAATGTGATTTTAGCTATACCTTGATAGATTTATTCATTAATTACGGGGACGATTCAAGTCTCTGTGCTTGTCTGTGGTCCAGTACTGTGTGCTCGAGGCCTAGTTTATTTTCAGAGACACTATTTTTAATTTTGTGTCATCTGCACATGCTGCCACATCCAGTTACCTAGGGTGTGGAAAGACCAAAGAAGCTCTAGTGTGTGTATGCGTGTCTGTGTGTAAGTGTGTGCATGTATGCATGTGTATGAGTGTCTTCCAGCTCCAATCACCTAAGAGAGTGTTTGTACTGAACGTGTTCTCCACAGGTGGTCCATACATAATACTGTTATTAACAACTCAATCCTATGTGTCCTATCACTCGAGATCAAACGACTTGACAGGAGGGAAATGTATTATACTAGTTATATAGTACCAAATGAAAAATCCCTCTGGTTCACAGCTCTAAAACTGACCCTCATCTTTCCTTTAAGAGACAAGGCTACTACACACATCTCACTAATACAGATTTATGATGAAATATATGGATCTCGTCAGTATTTCCCATTTGTCCAACTCTCCTATATTTCCTCTTCGATTTTGTTTATTACAAACAGTATCTTACTCATGACCAGGGACATGTAGTGTGTGGATGCTGATAGATGGGGTCAGTCATACTGTGAAGAGACACTATCGTCTCTCAGGGCAGAGGTTTGGCCCAGGCCTGCAGTGAAACCCTTCATTTAATGTGTTTCTCCATCCATTGACAGACAGTATAAAACAATGCAGCCATCATGGCGACACGTGGTCGATTGATCAATAGCCTTTATCCATGGGGCCGGGGTCAGGGTGAGAGGGGGTTCAGGTTGAGAGGGGCTACAGACAGATGAACCATGGCGTTAACTGTCCTCATTCGCTTCCTTCTCTCGAGGAAGATAAAACCACTGGGAGATTACACACGTCGACGGGGCCACTCTTTACGAGGCAGAGAGAGGACAGGAAAGAGGAGATCAGACTATCAGCATGCACCGCAGACACAGATCACTTCCTCTCTTCAGTGAGTCTGTCTGACAGCCACAGTGCGGTACAGTAAGCGACAGCGGCAGATCACTACTGCCTCCATGGCAGGAGCGATTGAAAATGTTCCCTTGAGAAGGGGTGAGCTTGTGGGTCATGTCATGGTAGATTTGTCTGGATGACTGTGCTGCCTCCTTCTGACCAGGGGTCCATGTAACATCAATTCCAATAGGGCTTACCTTGATAAGACAAATCAATTTAATACAGAAAATGGGAGAAATCTGGAGTTAACTGATCTTCTGAACAGATTTTTGACGTTCTGTTTTATTTTGTTCTAGTTCTGGGATGTTCCCTCTTCTTCTCTGTGTGTGAGTGTGTGAACCCCCAGAGACCCAGTAGACCGGAGCTATCCTCAGAACATAAGTTAGGGTTTTGCGTGCTTTTCTTCTGCCTATTCAGGCCACTCTGGGCCTTTTTCGTTTAAGGACAGAACTTTTAGTATCTTTGAGTATCTTTGAGGGTTGAGGGAGCGTGGAGCTAAAATGTAGAATATAAACCCTCTCCATTCTGTCCCAAGGTTTTAAACTCTGTTATCTGTTTTAAACTCTGTGTTATTTTCTTTTCTGTGTGTAAGGCTGTGTCCCACCCACCCCTGAAGGCAGGCAGCCAGCCAGGCAGATAGACCGAGACAAGCCTCTAAGAGATATCAGAGCTGACAACCAGAGGGGTTCCAACAAGCATTCTGTCCTGTAAACACAGACACGCACACATTCTGCAGTCTCAGATTTGTCTGTGAGCAATAACAATTCAGGTCATTTGCACCAGTAGGTCATTTCAGAGAACTTGACAGAAGCCTACCTGTTTTCTGTCTAAGATAGCTTCTCCATAGGGTACACAACATAGATGAAGCTACATGTACCAGGTCAGCTGTTTCAGTTGGGGGTTAACACTGTTGGGAGAGGAGGAGAAGAGGACTCCACCCAGGAGTGATTTTTAAAATGTCCCAGAGGGATAATCTTACTGCACATTCACAGTTACCTTAATTCCCAGAGATGATCTGTGTACTGGCTGCTGTTCTTAGAGAGATGGGATCTGTAAAGCCCATGTCATTTTATGAGAGTGCTGCTCCTGCTGTTGAAGCTAACTGTCTGCCACAGTGAACGACACAGTAAATATGGCCATATAACATTATGGAGACCACAGATTACCACTATGGCCGGGTGTCATTTTCATCTGAACACAAGGGATTTGGGTTTGCCTACCAAACACAACTCCATATACGTAGATATACACTACGGTAACAATGGTGTGTTACGTGACCCTATGGATGCAAAGTGCACACAAACATAAATGCTCCCATATAATGTTGTCATGCCTGTGCACATGGGATTTCCCTATCTCCTGCGATGACCTCATATGCTGTTTAGTTGATCTCAGCATTCATAATGTGTTGTATGTAATGTAATCTCTATTACAGTCTCCGCCGGTCCACTGGGAGGTGTCAGGGATTCTGGCCTGCGTGGGTACCCAGAGATGAGACACTGTGGGTGGGCATGATGGATGGCAGGAGTCCCTACCCACCCATGGTTCTCTATCGTCTCCCATATCAAGTCTTCATTTACCTTCCTCTTCATAAGTTGAAATACATCTGCCGTCTCCATGGTATGACGGTAGGTCAGTAATTATGTTCCGGAATGTGAGACTTCTGTGGCAGCCATTGCTGGTGACAATCAGTGCCTCATATGGTCACAATGACATTTGAGTTTAAGTTTAAATGACAGGAAATTCCAATGTTATGTTGTTGTCTAGACACATTCAAATTCACCTGTTGACCTCAGACCACACATAAATCCATGTCTCAGACAAATAAAAAATGATTTATAGGTAAACATTGAAATATACAAATAAACAACAGTTGACAGCTTCTTCCTTTTCTGTCTCTCTCTGTCTCTCTCTGCTCACAGTATGTGTAGGACTGCTCTGTTGGAGGCTAGACAGCAGCTTTTCACACTGTGATTCACACACACACACAAACCTGGTCTAGAAAAGAGGGATAGAGGGGGAGGGCTGTGAGGGGGGCCTTAGTGTGGAGGTCAGGGGGGGAGAGAGGAGTGTGATGCTCTGTCACGGTGAGAGGACTGGGGCAATGGGAGGCTGGGGGGCTGCAGGGTCCACTCATCTCACACGGGGCTGAGCCTGCAGAAACTTGGGTGGTTTTTAATGTGTGTCCTCGCAGGGATGGTGAGAGGGAGGGTGCTTGTTAGTGTCTGTCTATGGAGGAGAATCACCCCCGGAGAGAGAGAGAGAGGGGGGAGGGAAGGAAGGAGGGATATGTTGGGGTGAGAGCAGCAGTGTGAAAGAAGAGCAAGAGCGGGGAAAGAGGGGCGAGAATTTGTTTACTATGCCAATCACAAGTCATCAGTCACTGATGGATCTAGCCATGACATATTCACCAGAACCCCACCATACAAACATCAGATATCGTACTTATTCAAATCATACAAATTATTAAAATAAAACATTAAACAGTACAAGCTAAGTTGGAGGGGATAATCAAACTCCTAAAAGAGGAAACAGAATCACTTTAAAATCATTATGCGGCTCAGAGGACTTGAAACTGGCAACCCAACTTCCTTCATGAGCATTATTTTCAATGAACTGTTTGAGCAGGAGAAGCTGTGTCCCATGCAGTTTATGAACATTGCGCACCGCATGGATCAACTCTTCAGCTTTTTGAAATCAAGCGGCAAATTGTACACCTTGCAGCGGAGGATCAGCATCTACCCAGACGTAAGTGCTGAACTGCTAAAACAGAGGGAGACCTAGAGCGAGGTGAGATCCCAGCTACGCAAGCTAAACCTGAGATCAGGCTTCATCCACCCGGCGAAACTCATCTTGACCTTCCAGAACACAACACGCACGTTTTCCACTGCCAAGGAAGCTAAGGACTTCTTTGAGAAGCACATCAAACCCAACACACAAGGGGACAAGCCAACAGATGGATCCCTAGACTGGCTAATTATTCAAGTATGCTATCCATGTACAATCATACAGCATATGCCGATGACGCTGCCCTCAGCATTAGACAATGATGAGGACATCCCCTCATGTTTGGGTACAAGGAATACTATTACCATACTCAATTATATTGCCTATGGTCCAGGACATTTACACAGGGGTGACACCACAGCAATTAATGAACAATGGACATTATATGGAGGTGTCATACGTACTGGGACTGCGTCCTTGTGTGACTACAGCACATTGAATCCAGTTGGGCTAAATATGGCAATATACTGTACATTTGTAGCTATTCCCTACTACACTGAACAAAAATATAAACGCAACATGTAACGTGTTGGTCCCATGTTTCATAAGCTGAAATAAAGTATCCCAGAAATGTTCCATATGCACAAAAAAAATGTATTCCTGTCAAATTTTGTGCACAAATTTGTTTACATCCCTGTTAGTGGGCATTTCTCCTTTGCCAAGATAATCCATCTACCTGACAGGTGTGGCATATCAAGAAGCTGATTAAACAGCATGATAATTACACAGGTGCACCTTGTGCTGGGGACAACAAAAGTCTACTCTACAATGTACAGTTATGTGCAATTGGCATGCTGACTGAAGGAATGCCAACTGACATTTACTCCTGAGGTGCTGACCTGTTGCACCCTCGACAACTACTGTGATTATTATTATTTGACCATGCTGGTCATTTATGAACATTTGAACATCTTGGCCATGTTCTGTTATAATCTCCACCCGGCACAGCCAGAAGAGGACTGGCCACCCCTCATAGCCTGGTTCCTCTCTAGGTTTCTTCCTAGGTTTTGACCTTTCTAGGGAGTTTTTCCTAGCCACCGTGCTTCTACACCTGCATTGCTTGCTGTTTGGGGTTTTAGGCTGGGTTTCTGTACAGCACTTTGAGATATCAGCTGATGTAAGAAGAGCTATATAAATACATTTGATTGAATTTGATTGATGTCCACCAGAGCTGTTGCCAGATAATTTAATATTAATTTCTCTATCATAAGCCACTGTCACACCCTGATCTGTTTCACCTGTCTTTGTACTTGTCTCCACCCCCCTCCAGGTGTCGCCCATCTTCCCCATTATCCCCTGTATATTTATAACTGTGTTCTCTGTTTGTCTGTTGCCAATTTGTTTTGTTTTGTGAAACCTACCAGCGTTTGTTCCCCTGCTCCTGTCTGTTCTTGCTACTGTTTTCTAGTCCTTCCCGGTTTTGACCGTTCTGCCTGCCCCACCTCACTGGATTATTGACCCCTGCCTGCCCTGACCCTGAGACTGCCTGCCATTCTGGACCTTTTGCACCTTCTCTGGATTACTGACCTCTGCCTGCCTTTGACCTGTCGTCTGCCTGCCCCTGTACTATAAATAAACTTTTGTTTCTTCGATACTGTCTGCATCTGGGTCATACCTGAAACCTGATAGCCACCTTCAATTTCATTTTATAGAGAGGCTATTCTGAGTGGGGAGCGATCCAATGGGTGGGTTTCCCTGTGGGTCCTGCTTTTTATTTTACATCCATGGGCTTACCAACATTAAAGATGATAAATACATTTTAGAAAAACAATGGCAATGCTAGCTATTCTCTCTTGGAATTTGAAAGGCCTTAATAGTCCTATCAAATGTTCCAGCTGTCTAAAACGTCTTGCAAGAATTCATATTGGTATAGAAATGCTCCAAGAAACACACCTGCTCCATAAGGACACACAAAGAATAGAGAACAATTTGTACAAACTGTCTGCTTGTTCATCAAGCAACCAGTTTGATGAAGTACATTGGTCCTCTAGTAGCGGAATGCTAACAAATTTAGCACAAACTAACAGAGAAATCACATAGATGCTGTTAGCTAAATATTAATGAGCGAAAACTAATGTAAAATAATTGCAAAGACAGGCAAATACAGCTCTTAAAGTTATAAAAGCATAGTTAGTAGCTAATGTCATTTTCGGTGAGTGTGGAAATTTACAAGCAAAAGTGAACCAAAAGAAATTGTGCAAATTAACAAAGTTGTGATGCATGCTTTTCTGAAGGAAGAACAGCATGTGTACAT
This sequence comes from Salmo trutta, assembly GCF_901001165.1. Taxonomy (NCBI): domain Eukaryota; kingdom Metazoa; phylum Chordata; class Actinopteri; order Salmoniformes; family Salmonidae; genus Salmo; species Salmo trutta. The sequence continues at coordinate 28,910,049 of NC_042959.1, read as the reverse complement.
GGAGCAGATGGGAGAAGAACAGAGGATAACTCCTCCAGAGCTCTTTGACTTCTGGCAGAAAGCCATTATAAGATATCTGATGGCAAATATTTAGTAGTGAATTGCATACAGTAACTTAATCACCTCTAGTGCACCGCACAACAGATATAGAACACTAAGGACTCTTCCATTGTGCTATTTACAAAAAAACATGTGACTGGCTCAACTGTTCTGGGGAACTACGGTAATTTAAAATAACGTGGCAGGAAAAAAGAAGAACGCAGTCTGCTTTATCTCCAAAGGTATTGCACAAGTTGACTACAGATAATACCTTCTTAAAAAGTAGCAAAAAATATTCAAATTGAATGAAAAACTTTTAGTTTTGAGGGTATTGAAAAACCATTCCATGGCTTTTCCAAATACCTCAGTATACGCTATACTGTGTATGGTATACTGCCCAAGCCTAGTTCTCAACAAAACAAATGTTCAGACCAAATAGCAACTACTGTCTCCAAAGTCAAGACAGAACTAAATATATTGATAAGAGAGAGAGCATAATTTGCAATCCAATCGAGTTAGACTCAACCATTACTTCCATGGTAATCGACCCAGTCGTCTACTGGCTAACAAGCTTGAATCTGAATCCTGTACATGTGACAATTAAACACTGAATCAGGTGAATTACTATCATAAGCCAGACAAATCAACCAAAGATTTTCCAGTTTTTATATAGAATTGTACACCAAGATAGATTTGATTATTGCTTTAAAGATATAAGAACTCTAAACTGAGGAAGCCGGTACGCTGGGAGCCCAAATCTCTCTCCATGAACTCAAAAGGGCATCACCTGGTTGGGACGGTATTGGGACGGAGGCCTATTTAAGATTTTTGAACCAATTAGGTCAACTATTACTCTAAATGACTAACATAGCCGTTCACATTGCTTCATTTGGAAGGAATGTAAATACTGCATCCTTCCAAGCACGAAGGATGCCACACAGTGCTTGCCACCTATTTTTGATAAACACAGATATAAAACTATTTTCAAAAATTCTGTCATCCCATCTCGAAACTTACCCAAATTGGTATATTCAGACCAAAGCGGGTTTGTTAAAAAACTATTATCCTCAGATAACCCCCGTCGTCTATTACGTACTGTATCTTACATCAGAAACTAAAAGCTCCTTGGGGAGTTCTATCTCTCGACGCAGAAAAAGCTTTTGATGGACTAGAATGGTCATATCTTTAGTCGGTTTTGGGTCAGATGGGACTTGGCTCCAATTTCATTAATATAAATAAAATACCATATGCTAATCCCTCAGCCATAGTAATAACAGACAATACCTGCTCTGCTCCGTTCAGAATAACTAGAAGTAGCAGGCAAGTCTATCCCAGCTTACGTCTGCTATTTTTTATTGTATATTAAGCCCCTGGCACAGGCATTTCGACAATCGAAAGAAATTACAACAAAATCACTCAATTCTACGGACCACCTCATCTAATTATACGCTGACAATATCTTACTTACTTCATCTAGAAAATGTATTTCAATCTATCCCAAACGCTTTGAAGATCATAGACAAATTCAGCTCCATCTCAAGTTATAAAATAAATCTAACCGAATCTGCCCTACTTCCCCTCAAGAACCCAAAAGGGGACCCCATTCCTATTTATGGAATCCCAATCATTTCCCATTTTAAATATTTAGAAATATATATTTCCTTCTTTAGATAAAACAATTTCCAAAAACTTAAACAGAACGCTCAAATCAATTCAATCTCAGTAGATGGACTAATTACCCAGTTGGTCTAACTGGCAGAATATCTATTGTGAAAATGAATATACTGCCTCGGTTGAATTTTGTGAGCTCCTTCTCTTCCGGCTATTGGGATAAAATCCACAGTGCGTGTTCAAAACTTAAATGTAAAGGTTAGAGATCCCGGATTAAATTAACACATTTACAGAGAGGGAAAGACGCTGGCGGTCTATCTGTTCCAAACTCTAAATTGTATTTCCAAGCATGAAGGTGGGCTAGGAGGGTGGGGGGGGAACATGGTTTCCTGGTGGGGAGGGAGGATGCGGGCAAGTGGATGGGGACTGAGGGGGTTGGGGAGCGGGATCCTTGTTTATTTTCCTTGCATAGAGAATTTTACAAAACTTTTTATGGTGCTCTTTGTCTTATGACTAAACAAATGAACATACAGTATCTGAATTAATATGATTTTGAATGTTATACCTCTACCTGTAAACCCCTTCTGAAAAAATGACAAACAAAAAAAGTTTGTAAAAAAAAAAAACATGAACTACTCTTAAAAATGAAATTTCCATAATTGGAACTTCAATCGAACTTGCTCTTTTATCTGATACGAAGGAGACTTTTTCCAACGCAGGAATTAATATTTCATCGTCAGTTTTAGAATTAGCCAAAATCATTTGCATGTCATTCAGTTGCGTTATCAGCATCTTGCAGCCAACCTTAGTTTTGGTGCCTCCCGAGGGGCGCAGTGGTCTAAGGCACTGCATCGCAGTTGCCAGCTGTGCCACTAGAGATCCTGGTTTGAGTCCAGGCTCTGTCGCAGCCGGCCGCGACCGGGAGACACATGGGGCGGCGCACAATTGGCCCAGAGTCGTCCGGGTTAGGAGAGGGTTTGGCCGGCAGGGATGTCCTTGTCCCATCGCTCTCTAGCGACTCCTGTGGCAGGTCGGGCGCATGCACGCTGACACGGTTGCCAGGTGTACAGCGTTTCTCCCGACACATTGGTGTGGCTGGCTTCCGGGTTAAGCAGGCATTGTGTCAAGAAGCAGTGCGGCTTGATTGGGTCGTGTTTCGGAGGACACTTGGCTCTTGAGTCTGTACGGGAGTTACAGCGATGAGACAATACTGTAACTACCAATTGGATACCATGAAATTGGGGAGAAAAAAAGGTTAAAAGTAAAAATGTTCAAATAAATAATAATGTTGGTATAGTGGTCATGGCAATTTGTACGCTGAGGTGTGATGGAGGGAGTTTGTGGCAGTTGTCTCTTTCTCCCCCCTGTTGTTCCCTCTCTCTTTCACATACACATCCATCTTCATTTCCACTATTTTTCTCATAAGTTATACCTGCCAACCCAGCGCTTTTGTTCTTACAAAACAAAATACAGCAGCTGTCCAAATCGCCCTCATGTCTCTGTACACAGGAACACGGAGCTGAATTCATCTGTTTGGGGATCTCTCTGCAGGATCCAGGATTTAGCCTGAATGGTAAAAGATTGACAGGGGGTTTAACTGTAAGATAATACATTGATTTTATTTTGGAATCCAAAGTAATCTCATTTTGGGTATATTTACAGGAAAACGTGTTTGGAAATGTAGGTTTGCTAGATTAGGTATGGAGAGAGGTAACACAGTTCCCCTCAGGAAAATACAAAAATACACACAAACACACACACACTCCCCAGCTGTAGAACACACACACACACACACACGCTCCCCAGCTGTAGGCATATCTGGGTGTCTGCATCAGAACTTCATACAGTAGCTCAACCAGAGTGAACCTCATTTTGACTGAAAGTTCCCTCATCTACAGAGCTGTGTGTGTGTGTGTGCGTGCGCGCGCTGTGGTGTGTGTGTGTCTGTCTGTGTTGTCCTTAGTGCATCATACTTCCTTTTAGGTGGTTGTAGAATTTAACGTTACTTTTTTGGATTATCATAATTAGCGGTTATCGGCTTTATTCTGCTCTGCATGCATTATATGGTGTTTTACGTTGTACAAGGGGGATATTTTTGCAGAATTCTGCATGCAGAGTCTCAATTTGGTGTTTGTCCCATTTTGTAAATTATTGCTCTCTCTCTCTCTCTCTCTCTCTCGCTCTGTCTCTCTGTCTTAGAAATTAGGTGATGAGTGAGTTATTGGTGTGTGTGAGTGTGTGTGTGTGTGTGTGGGGGGGGGTTAATGTTCAGTAGCTCATTACTATTACTGTGGGAAGCAGGCCTCTGCTGATAGCAGAGGAGGGAGGGAGTGGGGAGGGAGGGAGTGAATCTTAAGATACAACACATTCTGTCATTTGGCTGGTAAACCCTCCACCACTCATAAACACAGAGCCTTTAAAACCCTTTTAAAACATCATCCATATCTGTCTTACAAACACACACACACACACACACACCACAAACACACGGACATGCATGGGCACACAAACCCAGACATAAACACACACAATCCTATACAATGAAATGATCAGTGATGGTGATTTTGGAACACAAAGATCAACGGTATACACAGAGTAGTTCCTATAACCTTAGAGGCTTGGCGTATAATACACTCCAATGACTGGGCCTAGAATTGCTGGACAGTCACATCAACTTCTCTAAACATACTGTATATGGCCATGGCTGAAATTGGCTTTCAGTTCTCGACTATCAATAAGCCCTCTCAGCTCGCCAAGCTACTTTATACGGCATTTATACGGTATTACCATTAGAGGGCTGCTAAGCTTTGAACCATTTAAGTGGTTTGAATAGACAAAAACCTGAAAGGTCCATGAATATCTCCAATAGTGCAGAACCTAACTTTAACAGAACTGGGCCAAGTAGAACAGATTGGAGTTACACAGAGGTAAAACAGAACCAAGGTGATGTCAGCGGTCGAGGTCATAGAAATAGAGCGGACAGAAAAAGCACAGTGGCAGTTTTCCATTGTTTCATTTGAATGTGGCCTGTGCAATATGGCTGTGCAATTGGATCAGGATGTTGTTGCATACATAATTGTCACAAGTGTCGATGAAGGGGGACCAAAATGCAGCGGGTATAGTGATCATCTTCTTTTATTACTTACTAAAATAAAGTGAACACTTAAACGAAAACAATAAACGACGACCAACAGTTCTGTAAGGTACACAGACTATACAGAAAGCAACCACCCACAAAAACACAGGAAAAAACAGGCTGCCTAAGTATGGCTTCCAATCAGAGACAACGAAAGACACCTGCCTCTGATTGGAAGCCATACCTGGCCACAAATAGAAAAAGAAACATAGAAATGGAAAACTAGAACCAAAATCCCCTAGAACCAAAAACCCCAAAACACACAAAACAAACACCCCCTGCCACGCCCTGACCAACTATAATGACAAATAACCCCTTTTACTGGTCAGGACGTGACAGTAACCCTAACCCAGAATCGCCCTCCAGTCCGGAGCTACCGGAGTCGGTGCCCAGTAAGGGGTCGGCGGAGAGGGTCCCCGCTCCAGAGGCGCCACCAAAGTGGGCCGTGCCAGAGGTGGAGCGGGGTCTGCGTCCCTCACCGGAGCCGCCACCACGGAGAAAAGCCCACCCAGACTCTCCCCTATAGTTTCAGGTTTTGCGGCCGGAGTCTGGGGGGGGGGGGGGGTACTGTCACGCCCTGGCCATAGAGAGGGTTTATTCTCTATTTTGGTTAGGCAAGGGTGTGATTAGGGTGGGCATTCTATGTTCCTTTTTCTATGTTTTGGTATTTCTTTGTTTTGGCCGGGTATGGTTCTCAATCAGGGACAGCTGTCTATCGTTGTCTCTGATTGGAAACCATACTTAGGTAGCCTTTTCCCACAGGGTTGGTGTGGGTAGTTGTTTTCTGTTTGGTGTGTTCACCTGACAGAGCTGTTGTGTTTTGTTCCACTTTGTTTTTTGTTGCAGTGTTCAGTTATAATAAACATCATAAACACGTACCACGCTTGGTCTACTCCTTCTTCCACAGACGAACGTTACAATAATACTGAGAAATGTTGTGCTGATCCATCATAGGGTTACTGTGTAAGCTTTGATGAACTGCACAGCCATGGCATAGGCCACCATAGGGTTCACACTTCTCAAACTGCCGTTTTCATCTCCATAGACTTCACTCAGTTTGCTTTTCTAGATCTGAGCAGTGAGGCCTTGCATTTCAAGTGGAGCAATTACGCCCTCCCTCCCTCTCTCTCTCATGTCCATGCTCTCGCCCTCCACTCCGATGCTGTAGTAATTAATCAGAGGGACAGTGTAGATGGTAGAAGCCAGCAACTCTAGAGAGGAGTGCACCACGTGCGTAGCTGTCCCAGTGCTCGTTGTGCTATTGTGCCCTCAGAAGCACCCTGAAGGCTGTCATTCACACCAACAACACAAAGACGGGCCGCAGCCCCAGGGGGTAAACTTACCATGCATGTTCATCTTGTCATCACTTCTCACTCGTTCTATCTTCCCCCTCTCTTGTGAAGAAGCTGTGTCACGTTATGGACCCTGAACTCATATACTGCCTTCCACATAGTCCCTCTCTCCCACCATCCTCTCTATCTTTACCCCTTTCACTGTCTCAGCCAAAGAACATCTCACTCTTACCATTTTGCTTAAATGTTCTATCTATCTTGAAGATGGATCAGAAGAACTAAGTGCAAGAGAAGTATTGGTATTGGTGAACGTGTTGCAAGACTCACGGATGGTCAGCTAGCAGCCAGAGTACAATGTAAAGACAGAGCCCTTGGACATATCATGTTTCAGTGGTCTAAGAAGTAACCTTTGGGTCCCTTCTGCTTACGGGGTTGGGGTGCAGCCAGGTCAGATGTCAAAGTCAGCTAAACCCCTCCCTTTACCAACCTCCACGTCCCCTCTTAATAATGGCATTCAGCACATTCCAATCCTCTGCAGCGACCTCATAATGAGAAATTCAGAGTGCTAAAAACGAATTCTAAAAACAGACAGGCACTCTGCCCTGAGCGTTCCTTCTAAAATAAACACAAACACCTTGTGGCTAATATTTCCCCTCACTAAGAGTTATCAAATAGGTTTTGGCCTATGTTCCACTTTTATAAGTATTAACAAATCAGCATTTCTTATCTCTTTATCTCTTTCCTGGCTATAAGCCTTGAATGGGGGTTGCATGATAAAATATCAATGAACAAACCTGTGAGATACCAAGATCACTGACAAAATACTTATTTCATCCCAATTCTCTGGGACCCAAAACAGTATTCTAACTCACCCCCATACACACCCAGTCAGCCCATATACACCCAGTTAGCCCATATATACCCAGTCAGCCCATATATACCCAGTCAGCCCATATATACCCAGTCAGCCCATATACACCCAGTCAGCCCATATACACCCAGTTAGCCCATATACACCCAGTCAGCCCATATACACCCAGTCAGCCCATATACACCCAGTCAGCCCATATATACACCCAGTCAGCCCATATACACTCAGTCAGCCCAAAAACACCCAGTCAGCCCATATACACCCAGTCAGCCCATATATACACCCAGTCAGCCCATATACACCCAGTCAGCCCATATACACCCAGTCAGCCCATATGTACCCAGTCAGCCCATATATACCCAGTCAGCCCATATATACCCAGTCAGCCCATATATACCCAGTCAGCCCATATACACCCAGTCAGCTCATATACACCTAGTCAGCCCATATACACCTAGTCAGCCCATATACACCCAGTCAGCCCATATATACCCAGTCAGCCCATATATACACAGTCAGCCCATATATACCCAGTCAGCTCATATATACCCAGTCAGCCCATATACACCCAGTCAGCCCATATACACTCAGTCAGCCCATATACACCCAGTCAGCCCATATACACCCAGTCAGCCCATATATACCCAGTCAGCCCATATACACCCAGTCAGCCCATATACACCCAGTCAGCCCATATATACCCAGTCAGCCCATATACACCCAGTCAGCCCATATACACCCAGTCAGCCCATATATACCCAGTCAGCCCATATATACCCAGTCAGCCCATATACACCCAGTCAGCCCATATATACCCAGTCAGCCCATATACACCCAGTCAGCTCATATACACTCAGTCAGCCCATGTACACCCAGTCAGCCCACATAAAATCACCCAGTCAGCCCATGTACACCCAGTCTGCCCATATAAAAACACCCAGTCAGCCCATATAAAAACACCCAGTCAGCCCATATACACCCAGTCAACCCATATAAAAACACCCAGTCAGCACCCAGTCAGCACATAAACATCCAGTCAGCCCATATACACTCAGTCAGCCCATATAAAAACACCCAGTCAGCCCATATACACCCAGTCAGCCCATATAAAAACACCCAGTCAGCCCATATACACCCAGTCAACCCATATAAAAACACCCAGTCAGCACCCAGTCAGCCCATAAACACCCAGTCAGCCCATATACACCCAGTCAGCCCATATATACCCAGTCAGCCCATATATACCCAGTCAGCCCATATATACCCCATCAGCTCATATATACCCCATCAGCTCATATATACCCAGTCAGCCCATATACACCCAGTCAGCCCATATACACTCAGTCAGCCCATATACACCCAGTCAGCCCATATATACCCAGTCAGCCCATATATACCCAGTCAGCCCATATACACCCAGTCAGCCCATATACACCCAGTCAGCCCATATATACCCAGTCAGCCCATATATACCCAGTCAGCCCATATACACCCAGTCAGCTCATATATACCCAGTCAGCCCATATACACCCAGTCAGCCCCTATACACTCAGTCAGCCCATATACACCCAGTCAGCCCACATAAAATCACCCAGTCAGCCCATGTACACCCAGTCAACCCATATAAAAACACCCAGTCAGCACCCAGTCAGCACATAAACACCCAGTCTGCCCATATAAAAACACCCAGTCAGCCCATATAAAAACACCCAGTCAGCCCATATACACCCAGTCAACCCATATAAAAACACCCAGTCAGCACCCAGTCAGCACATAAACATCCAGTCAGCCCATATACACTCAGTCAGCCCATATAAAAACACCCAGTCAGCCCATATACACCCAGTCAGCCCATATAAAAACACCCAGTCAACCCATATAAAAACACCCAGTCAGCACCCAGTCAGCCCATAAACACCCAGTCAGCCCATAAACACCCAGTCAGCCCATATATACCCAGTCAGCCCATATACACCCAGTCAGCTCATATACACCCAGTCAGCCCATATACACTCAGTCAGCCCATATAAAAACACCCAGTCAGCCCATATAAAAACACCCAGTCAGCCCATATACACCCAGTCATCCCATATACACCCAGTCAGCCCATATAAAAACACCTAGTCAGCTCATATACACCTAGTCAGCCCATATACACCCAGTCAGCCCATATATACCCAGTCAGCCCATATACACCCAGTCAGCCCATATACACCCAGTCAGCTCATATACACCCAGTCAGCCCATATACACTCAGTCAGCCCATATAAAAACACCCAGTCAGCCCATATAAAAACACCCAGTCAGCCCATATAAAAACACCCAGTCAGCCCATATACACCCAGTCATCCCATATACACTCAGTCAGCCCATATAAAAACACCCAGTCAGCCCATATACACCCAGTCAACCCGTATACTGACTGGGTACTTCAGTTAGTGCTAAATACGGCTGCTAGAATCCTGACTAGAACCAAAAAATTTGATCATATTACTCCAGTGCTAGCCTCCCTACACTGGCTTCCTGTTAAGGCAAGGGCTGATTTCAAGGTTTTACTGCTAACCTACAAAGCATTACATGGGCTTGCTCCTACCTATCTTTCCGATTTGGTCCTGCCGTACATACCTACACGTACGCTACGGTCACAAGACGCAGGCCTCCTAATTGTCCCTAGAATTTCTAAGCAAACGGCTGGAGGTAGGGCTTTCTCCTATAGAGCTCCATTTTTATGGAATGGTCTGCCTACCCATGTGAGAGACGCAGACTCAGTCTCAACCTTTAAGTCTTTACTGAAGACTTATCTCTTCAGTAGGTCCTATGATTAAGTGTAGTCTGGCCCAGGAGTGTGAAGGTGAACGGAAAGGCTGGAGCAACGAACCGCCCTTGCTGTCTCTGCCTTGCCGGTTCCCCTCTTTCCACTGGGATTCTCTGCCTCTAACCCTATTACAGGGGCTGAGTCACTGACTTACTGGTGTTCTTCCATGCCGTCCATGGGAGGAGTGCGTCTCTTGAGTGGGTTGAGTCACTGACGTGGTCTTCCTGTCTGGGTTGGCGCCCCCCCCCCCTTGGGTTGTGCCATGGCGGAGATTTTTGTGGGCTATACTCGGCCTTGTCTTCGGACGGTAAGTTGGTGGTTGTAGACATCCCTCTAGTGGTGTGGGGGCTGTGCTTTGGCAAAGTGGGTGGGGTTATATCCTGCCTGTTTGGCCCTGTCCGGGGGTATCATCGGATGGGGCCACAGTGTCTTCTGATCCCTCCTGTCTCAGCCTCCAGTATTTATGCTGCAGTAGTTTATGTGCCAGGGGGCTAGGGTCAGTCTGTTACATCTGGAGTATTCTCTTGTCTTATCCGGTATCCTGTGTGAATTTAAATATGCTCTCTCTAATTCTCTCTTTCTTTCTTTCTCTCGGAGGACCTGAGCCCTAGGACCATGCCTCGGGACTACCTGGCATGATGACTCCTTGCTGTCCCCAGTCCACCTGGCCATGCTGCTGCTCCAGTTTCAACTGTTCTGCCTGCGGCTACGGAACCCTGACCTGTTCACCGGACGTGCTTGTTGCACCCTCGACAACTACAATGATTATTATTATTTGACCATGCTGGTCATTTATGAACATTTTAACATCTTGGCCATGTTCTGTTATAATATCCACCCGGCACAGCCAGAAGAGGACTGGCCACCCCTCATAGCCTGGTTCCTCTCTAGGTCTCTTCCTAGGTTTTTGGCCTTTCTAGGGAGTTTTTCCTAGGGAGTTTTTCCTAGCCACCGTGCTTCTTTCACATGCATTGCTTGCTGTTTGGGGTTTTAGGCTGGGTTTCTGTACAGCACTTTGAGATTTCAGCTGATATACGAAGGGCTATATAAATAAATTTGATTTGATTTATACACCCAGTCATCCCATATACACCAAGTCAGCCCATATACACCAAGTCAGCTCATATAAAAACACCCAGTCAGCCCATATACACCCAGTCAGCCAATATACACTCAGTCAGCCCATATTCACCCAGTCAGCCCATATACACCCAGTCAGCCAATATACACTCAGTCAGCCCATATTCACCCAGTCAGCCCATATCCACTCAGTCAGCCCATATCCACCCAGTCAGCTCATATCCACCCAGTCAGCACATATCCACCCAGTCAACCCATATACACTCAGTCAGCTCATATACACTCAGTCAGCCCATATTCACTCAGTCAGCCCATATTCACCCAGTCAGCCCATATCCACTCAGTCAGCCCATATCCACCCAGTCAGCTCATATCCACCCAGTCAGCCCATATCCACCCAGTCAGCCCATATACACCCAGTCAGCCAATATACACTCAGTCAGCCCATATTCACCCAGTCAGCTCATATCCATCCAGTCAGCTCATATCCACCCAGTCAGCTCATATCCATCCAGTCAGCTCATATCCACCCAGTCAGCCCCTCTCCGGTCCCCTTCATGTCCATATGAATAGTCCAGGTTGATCTTATCTTAGGCTATATGGGACATTTATTAGGTAAGAGCAAAGAAATCACAGGAAGAAGAGGACAGCAGTGTGACAACAACAGCTACAACAGAGGAGGACTCTGACTGTGGGGTGGGGGAAGTATGTTCAGTATACAGTAACAATGATAATTCATAGAAAAACAGATGCACGGACTAACTCTCTGACATGACAGTTACTTACAGTATTGACTGTCTGGCCTGAGGGCTTCCATATACCATGGTCTTTATGTCGAATTTAAAAAACCACATGATGTTTCAATCAATATCAACAGGAAGAATATGTTGATCTTTAGTTATAATAACCTCTCTGGGGTTGTTGTGTTCTCCATGTAACCTTTACATTTAGGTTAGATATCATCACAACAGACAGACACAGAGATCCTCCATGTTAATGTAACACCACTATACCCATTGCCCTATATGCAGCACAGATACATTTATGTCATATAAACTGATTACACCTACTAATAATAATAGATGGATAATGGATCAATAACGGATCTACAGTGATTCTCCAATATATGGTGGGATTACGTGTCCATATTAGCACAGCCCCAGTCTCAGCAGGAGTTGTTTCACTTCTTCAGTATCCACTTGTCCAGTTGCTTGTTTCAATAGCTCTTGTTGTTTCAGGTTGTTGCAGGCTGATTCCTCTTCTAATGTGCAGGCGAGTCTTACATCATGATGTCACTATTCTGTCTATGAATCATTCCAGGTTTTCACAGTGGCACAGTCAACGTCAATCAGCTACTACCGTGACAACAATTCCAACTGGGACCTAGAGAACACATCACCTCTACACCCGTGACAAAGTTAGATGCTCTTTAGCGTCGACAAGCAAAAAGTAAACGGTGTGTACTTACAATATAGTGAAAGTAAAACAGTCAAAAAACAATAAGAAGCTCATAAAGTCACAGTGAAACATCTCTGTATATAGACAGTTACCTTAACCACACTACATAATGTTGACAACAGTCCAGAACGTCCAAGACAGTTCAACGTTCTAAAGGTCGTGGATTGGAGGTCCAGGAATCCAAAGTTCAAATGGCGAGTTGATATTTTCATGAGATATCTGGGTGGCAAGGCAACACACAGGAACAACCTCAGTTAAACTGGATCTATGGAGAGGAAAGGGACTATGGACAACCCTTGCATTGATACATGTACAGCATACATCTATTTACATTAAATCGATTTTTCTCAAATACACTCCAGAGTAATCTGGATAGAACATAAGGTTGGTTTCCCATACACAGAGAAAGCCTAGTCGTGTACTAAAAAGCATGCTAAGTGGTTCTTAGTCCGGGCCTAGGCTTAATCTGTGTCCGGGAAACTGGCATATATGGTTGAACATATTGACACTATTTCTTTAAATAGTCCTTGGTGACGGCCTCTAAGAAGTTGGGAGCAGACATGAGAATGGTGAAGGTGCCGACGATGGAGAAGAGAGTGAAGGCCACCAGACACAGTCTGTCCACCACGGCAGCAGCAAACTTCCACTCGCTGCAGATCGCCACTTCCTCATCCTGGTCCCTGAAGCGCTGGGCGATATACGACACCTCCTCCAGGATCTGAAGGACCTCCGGAGGAGGAGTAAAGATCAACCCCCTTCCTCCTCCTCCAGCACCTCCCCCTGGGGGCTCAGCCTCCTCGCAGGGGGTCCCTTGGGCCCGTCCCCCCAATGCCACGCCTGAATCGCTGGAGGGGGGGCAGCGGGGGCTCTCCACGGCATGGTAGCTGAAGTAGAGGCTCATGCTGCCGTTGGGGGTGCCGGTGGGGCATGTGGAGCAGGGGGCCTGGGAGAGGGGCGTGGTGAGGCCCGTCATGGTGCCCATGGGTCCCATCTCGATGGAGCTGGCGCTGGAGTGGTGCTGTGGAGTGTGGCGGTACTTGTAGCCTGTGGGTTTACGCTCCTCGCCTGGCTGTTTCATACGCAGGAACCAAGCACACCAGTTCAACAGCACTACCCTGACCTGGAGAGAGAGAGAGAGAGAGAGAGAGAGAGAGAGAGAGAGAGAGAGAGAGAGAGAGAGAGAGAGAGAGAGAGAGAGAGAGAGAGGGAGGGAGGGAGGGAGAGGGGGTTGAGACTACAACACACATATACACACAATGTGTGATGGTGGAAGACGATAACGTGTTGAGAATGACAATGATGACGACGATGAGGACGACGATGATGACAACAATGATGAGAATAAAGACGACAATGATGACGACGATGATGACAACAATGATGAGGATGAAGATGACAATGATGATGATGATGATGACAACAACGATGATTACGAAGATGACAATAATGAGGACGAAGACGACGATGATGACAACAACGATGAGGGTGAAGACGACGATGATGACGACGATGATGAGAACGAATACGACGATGATAACAACAACAATGACGATGATGACAACAACAATGATGACGATGATGACAACAATGATGAGGACAAAGATGACGACAATGATAACAATGATGAGGACGAAAGCGGCGACGACGACGACGATGATGACAACGATGAATACGAAGACGACGATGATAACAACAACGAGAATGATGAGGGATATGATGAAGATTGGGAGCGGGACTCACCCATCTGGGCATCTTGCCGCCCTGAGGGTCGTGGTGATGGAACTGCAGGACCAGAACAGTCACCACCACAGACAGACCTACTATCATCATGGTGCTTGCAAAGTACTGAGCTACAAAACACAAACCACAATCAGATCAAACATTAACACCGTGACATCATACATCACACAGACACTGACCAACAGAAGGGAGAGACGGTGCATCCAAAATGGCACTGGGCAGGGTCTGTTCAAAAGCAGCAAACTAAAGAAGGAATAGGTTGCCATTTAGGACACAGCCAGAGAGTCTTGTCTTCGTAGTTGTAGTGTGGTTTCAGTTGAATGTGTCTTTGTATATCAGTGGTTAATCAAGCAGCCTGATAATATAACACTTTGGTAAAACACCGACGAGGGTGGGGGCAAACACCGCCGAGGGTGGAGGCAAACACCACCGAGGGTGGAGGCAAACACCGCCGAGCTTAAGAGCTGACTCTTTGAGAGCACATCATGGATGTGTTCTCTCAGGGGAGGGACTGAAGGAAGGAAGGGAAGAAGGGAGGGAGGGAGGGAAGGGAACTCCACTCCACTCGAGCGTTAACCCCCTCCATCGCTCTGTTAGCAAACAACCGCTAAATGCTTCAGACATGAACAAACGCTAGCAGGAGGCTAGCAGGGCAAAGGGCACATGACCCACTGTGCGATCAGGGGTACAGGTTATCCCTGGTCGGTTTATGGGAAGGAGTAGGGATTTATATTTTCCAGAAAATCTACTAAGTTTCAATACTGGGAATAATTCATATTTATCACGGGAATCCCAGGAAATACCGCAAAAATCAGAAGTGGCCATTCAAAGCTGCACCATATTGCCGGCTTGGCTGTGGCACTATGTAAAGATTTCAGAGCAAATGAAACTGATATTTAGTAATGATAAAGTTACTATCGCCAATGACATTGCTATGAATTGCGAAACAGGTCATTCATAAATGCAGAGCATTATCATGTTCCTCAATTAATTCAGCACATTTCAGCAATAGGCTATCTCAACACAGAGCGCGCTCAGGGCACACGGAGCGCACATTTACATTTATATTTAAGTCATTTAGCAGACGCTCTTTTCCAGAGCGACTTACAAATTGGTGCATTCACCTTAAGATATCCAGTGGAACAACCACTTTACAATAGTGCATCTAAATCTTTCGGGGGGGGGTAGAAGGATTACTTTATCCTATCCCAGGTATTCCTTAAAGAGGTGGGGTTTCAGGTGTCTCCGGAAGGTGGTGATTGACTCCGCTGTCCTGGCGTCGTGAGGGAGCTTGTTCCACCATTGGGGTGCCAAAGCAGCGAACAGTTTTGACTGGACTGAGCGGGAGCTGTGCTTCCTCAGAGGTAGGGAGGCGAGCAGGCCAGAGGTGGATGAACGCAGTGCCCTTGTTTGGGTGTAGGGCCTGATCAGAGCCTGAAGGTACGGAGGTGCCGTTCCCCTCACAGCTCCGTAGGCAAGCACCATGGACTTGTAGCGGATGCGAGCTTCAACTGGAAGCCAGTGGAGAGAGCGGAGGAGCGGGGTGACGTGAGAGAACTTGGGAAGGTTGAACACCAGACGGGCTGTGGCGTTCTGGATGAGTTGTAGGGGTTTAATGGCACAGGCAGGGAGCCCAGCCAACAGCGAGTTGCAGTAATCCAGACGGGAGATGACAAGTGCCTGGACTAGGACCTGCGCCGCTTCCTGTGTGAGGCAGGGTCGTACTCTGCGAATGTTGTAGAGCATGAACCTACAGGATCGGGTCACCGCCTTGATGTTAGTGGAGAACGACAGGGTGTTGTCCAGGGTCACGCCAAGGTTCTTAGCACTCTGGGAGGAGGACACAAGGGAGTTGTCAACCGTGATGGCGAGATCATGGAACGGGCAGTCCTTCCCTGGGAGGAGGAGCAGCTCCGTCTTGCCGAGGTTCAGCTTGAGGTGGTGAGCCGTCATCCACACTGATATGTCTGCCAGACATGCAGAGATGCGATTCGCCACCTGGTTATCAGAAGGGGGAAAGGAGAAGATTAATTGTGTGTCGTCTGCGTAGCAATGATAGGAGAGACCATGTGAGGATATGACCGAGCCAAGTGACTTGGTGTATAGTGAGAATAGGAGAGGGCCTAGAACAGAGCCCTGGGGGACACCAGTGGTGAGAGCACGTGGTGCGGAGACAGATTCTCGCCACGCCACCTGGTAGGAGCGACCTGTCAGGTAGGACGCAATCCAAGCGTGGGCCGCGCCGGAGATGCCCAGCTCGGAGAGGGTGGAGAGGAGGATCTGATGGTTCACGGTATCAAAGGCAGCAGATAGGTCTAGAAGGATGAGAGCAGAGGAGAGAGAGTTAGCTTTAGCAGTGCGGAGAGCCTCCGTGACACAGAGAAGAGCAGTCTCAGTTGAATGCCTAGTCTTGAAACCTGACTGATTAGGATCATTCTGAGAGAGATAGCAGGAGAGCTGGCCAAGGACGGCACGTTCAAGAGTTTTGGAGAGAAAAGAAAGAAGGGATACTGGTCTGTAGTTGTTGATATCGGAGGGATCGAGTGTAGGTTTTTTCAGAAGGGGTGCAACTCTCGCTCTCTTGAAGACGGAAGGGACGTAGCCAGCGGTCAAGGATGAGTTGATGAGCGAGGTGAGGTAGGGGAGAAGGTCTCCGGAAATGGTCTGGAGAAGAGAGGAGGGGATAGGGTCAAGTGGGCAGGTTGTTGGGTGGCCGGCCGTCACGAGACGCGAGATTTCATCTGGAGAGAGAGGTGGAGAAAGAGGTCAAAGCACAGGGTAGGGCAGTGTGAGCAGGACCAGCGGTGTCGTTTTGCTTAGCAAACGAGGATCGGATGTCATCAGCCTTCTTTTCAAAATGGTTGACGAAGTCATCCGCAGAGAGAGAGGAGGGGGGGGAGGGGGAGGAGGATTCAGGAGGGAGGAGAAGGTAGCAAAGAGCTTCCTAGGGTTAGAGGCAGATGCTTGGAATTTAGAGTGGTAGAAAGTGGCTTTAGCAGCAGAGACAGAAGAGGAAAATGTAGAGAGGAGGGCGTGAAAGGATGCCAGGTCCGCAGGGAGGCGAGTTTTCCTCCATTTCCGCTCGGCTGCCCGGAGCCCTGTTCTGTGAGCTCGCAGTGAGTCGTCGAGCCACGGCGCAGGAGTGGAGGACCGAGCCGGCCTGGAGGATAGGGGACAGAGAAAATCGAAGGATGCAGAAAGGGAGGAGAGGAGGGTTGAGGAGGCAGAATCAGGAGATAGGTTGGAGAAGGTTTGAGCAGAGGGAAGAGATGATAGGATGGAAGAGGAGAGAGTAGCGGGAGAGAGAGAGCGAAGGTTGGGACGGCGCAAAACCATCCGAGTAGGGGCAGAGTGAGAAGTGTTGGATGAGAGCGAGAGGGAAAAGGATACAAGGTAGTGGTCGGAGACTTGGAGGGGAGTTGCAATGAGATTAGTGGAAGAACAGCATCTAGTAAAGATGTGGTCAAGCGTATTGCCTGCCTTGTGAGTAGGGGGGGAAGGTGAGAGGGTGAGGTCAAAGGAGGAGAGGAGTGGAAAGAAGGAGGCAGAGAGGAAAGAGTCAAAGGTAGACGTGGGGAGGTTAAAGTCACCCAGAACTGTGAGAGGTGAGCCATCCTCATGGAAGGAACTTATCAAGGCATCAAGCTCATTGATGAACTCTCCAAGGGAACCTGGAGGGCGATAAATGATAAGGATGTTAAGCTTGAAAGGGCTGGTAACTGTGACAGCATGGAATTCAAATGAGGAGATAGACAGATGGGTCAGGGGAGAAAGAGAGAATGTCCACTTGGGAGAGATGAGGATTCCAGTGCCACCACCCCGCTGGCTCGATGCTCTAGGGGTATGCGAGAACACGTAGGCGGACGAGGAGAGAGCAGTAGGAGTAGCAGTGTTATCTGTGGTAATCCATGTTTCCGTCAGCGCCAGGAAGTCTAGGGACTGGAGGGTAGCATAGGCTGAGATGAACTCAGCCTTGTTGGCCGCAGACCGGCAGTTCCAGAGGCTGCCGGAGACCTGGAACTCCACGTGGGTCGTGCGCGCTGGGACCACCAGGTTAGAGTGGCAGCGGCCACGCGGTGTGAAGCGTTTGTATGGCCTGTGCAGAGGGGAGAGAACAAGTGGACTACACGTCTCGAATGTTCAGAAAGTTAAGCTTACGTTGCGAAAATCTTATTGACTAAAGTGACGAAAATGCTAGCTAACTAACACAACACTACACTAATCAAGTCGTTCCGTTGTAATGTAATAGTTTCTACAGTGCTGCTAGTCGGTAGAGGTTGGCTATTATACAAAAGCAACTTTGTAGCTAGCTAACATAACATAACACTAATGAAGACGTTCCTTTGTAATGTATTTAGTTTCTACAATGCTGCTCGTCGGTAATATTTGGCTGGGTATGGAACAATGGCGTCGCGGGGGACGGAAATAGCTGGCTAGCTAACGTAGCTAACCTAGCTAGCCTCGATAATTACTAAACTACACAATTATCAAGCTATGACAAAGACAGCTATGTAGCTAGCTAGCTAACACTGCACTAGTCAAATCGTTCCGTTGTAATGTAATAGTTTCTACAGTGCTGCTAGTCGGTAGAGGTTGGCTATTATACAAAAGCAACTTTGTAGCTAGCTAACATAACACTAATCAAGACGTTCCTTTGTAACGTATTTAGTTTCTACAATGCTGCTCGTCGGTAATAGTTGGCTGGGTATGGAACAATGGCGTCGCGGGGGACGGAAATAGCTGGCTAGCTAACCTAGCTATTACTAAACTACACAATTATCAAGCTATTACAAAGACAGCTATGTAGCTAGCTAGCTAACACTGCACTAGTCAAATCGTTCCGTTGTAATGTAATAGTAATTACAGCGCTGCTAGTTGGTAGCGGTTGGCTAGCTAGCGGTGTTGACTAGCTAGCAGCTAGCAGGCAGCAGTGTTGACTACGTTAGGAGGAAGAAAAAATAGCTGGCCTCGATAATTACTCTAAACTACACAATTATCTTTGATAGCTAAGAAAAAAAATTGTTCAGATCAAACAAACCAAACCGTTGTAATGTAAAGAAGTGTAATATTACCTGTGGCGCGAAGCGAAATGCGACTGCTCGCGACTGCTCGCTCCCGTTGAGCGCACAACGAGTATAGCATTGTCGAATCATACACATTTTGTAACGGCAGTCAAACAAAAGTCAAAGGACCAAAGTTGCTAAGCTTTCTAGATAACCTACTTCAACAAATGACAAAATATCTCCTATACTTGGCAAAACCTAGTTGATGATTATACAGATAGCAGATCAGCTCATGAATAACAGAATAACAGAGACATGAAAAGTGGAAAGATACTGAGAACACAAAACATTAGGAACATTAGGAACACTCTTTCCATGACATAGACTGACAAGGTGAATACAGGTGAAAGCTATGACCCCCTATTGATGTCACTTGTTAAATCCACTTCAATCAGTGCAGATGAAGGGAAGGAGACAGGTTAAAGAAGGATTTTTAAGCCTTGAGATAATTAAGATATGGATTGTGTGTGTGCCATCTAGAGGGTGAATGGGTACGACAAAAGATTTAAGTGCATTTGAACGGGTAGTAGGTGCCAGGCGCACTGGTTTGTGTCAAGAACTGTAATGCTGCTGGGTTTTCATGCTCACCAGTTTCCAGTGTGTATCAAGAACGGCCCACCACCCAAAGGACACCCAGCGAACTTGACACAACTGTGGGAAGCATTGGAGTCAACATGGGCCAGCATCCCTGTGGAAAGCTTTTGACACCTTGTAGAGACCATGCCCCGATGAACTGAGGCTGTTCTGAGAGCAAAAGGGGAGGGGTGCATCGCAATATTAGGAAGGTGTTCTTAATGTTTTGTATACTCAGTGTAGTTTAAATATCAAGGTATCTTAACTTTTTAGGGTATAGGGGGCAGTATTTTTGATTTCGGATGAAAAGCGTACCCAGAGTAAATTGCCTAATACTCGGGCCCAGAGTCAAATATTTGCATATTATTAGTAGATTTGGATAGAAAACACTCTGAAGTTTCTAAAACTGTTTGAATGATGTCTGTGAGTATAACAAAACTCATATGGCAGGCAAAAACCTGAGACAAATCCAACCAGGAAGTGCGGAAATCTGAGAATTGTAGTTCTTCTTTTGAATCCCTATCGAAAGTACAGTGTCTGTGGGGTCACGTTGCACTTCCTACGGCTTCCATTGGCTGTCAACAGCCTTCAGAAAGTTTTCCATCCTTCTCCTGTTACTGGGCAGAGAATAGTAGCTCAGTCAATGAGTGGACTGCCTGAGGACAAAGGGCTTGGTGATGCGCGAGTCCGCCAGTGCGCCCCTCCTTCTTTTTCTTCTTGAATGAATACGCTATTGTCCGGTTGGAATATTATCGACGTTTTATGTTAAAAATACCCTAAGGATTGATTGTAAACAACGTTTGACATGTTTCTACGACCGGTAATGGAACATTTTGACTTTTCGTCTCTGGTACTGCGCTCGCCCATTATGCCTTTGGATAGTGATCTGAACGCACGAACAAAACAGAGGTATTTGGATATAAATATGGAGTATTTTGAACAAAACAAACATTTCTTGTGGAAGTAGGAGTCCTCGGAGTGCATTCTGACGAACATCAGCAAAGGTAAGAGAATATTTATAATACTAATTCAGAGTTTTGTTGATGCCAGAACTTGGCGGGTAGCTGTATAGCTTGCTTCGATGGCTGAGCTATGTACTCAGAATATTGAATAATGTGCTTTCTCTGTAAAGTTATTTTGAAATCTGACATAGCGGTTGCGTCAAGGAGTAGTGTATTTATAATTCTTTCAATAACTGTTGTCAATTTTATCAATGTTTATGATGAGTATTTTTGTAAATTGATGTGCACATTCACCGGAGGTTTTGGTGGGAATACATTTTCTGACCATCACGCACCAATGTAAAATGCTGTTTTTGGATATAAATATGAACTTTATCGAGCAAAACATACATGTATTGTATAACATGAAGTCCTATGAGTGCCATCTGATGAAGATCATCAAAGGTTAGTGAATATTTTAGCTGTACTTTTGGTTTTTCTGATGCATGTCCTTGCTTGGAAAATGGCTGTGTGGATTTTCTTGTGAAGTTTATGTCCTAACATAATAAAATTTTATGCTTTGGCCGTAAAGCCTTTTTGAAATCGGACAATGTGGTTAGATTAACGAGAGTCTTATCTTTAAAATGGTGTAAAATAGTTGATTGTTTGAGAAAATGATATTATGAGATTTTTGCTGTTTTGTATTGTCACGTCCCACCTTGCCCAGAGAAGTTAAAGGGGGACTAGGGGGTCTATGTAAAGCTGAAGCATTACAGATTCCGCGATAGAAATGTCAGTGGTGTGAAGTACTTAAGTAAAAATACTTGATAGCACTAGTTAAGTCGTTTTTGGGGGTACCTGTACTTTACTTTACTATTTATATTTTTGAAAACTTTTACTTTTACTTCACTACATTCCTAAAGAAAATGCTGTACTTTTTCCTCCATACACTTACCCTGACACCCAAAATTACTCGTTACATTTTGAATGCTTAGCAGGACAGGAAAATGGTCTAATTCACACACTTATCAAGAGAACATCCCTGGTCACCCCTACTGCCTCTGATCTAGCAGACTCACTAAACCCATGCTTCGTTTGTAAATTATGTCTGAGTGTTGGAACGTGCCCCTGGCTATCCATAAATAAATAAATAAAACTAGAAAATGGTGTCGTCTGGTTTACTTAACATAAAGAATTTGAAATCATTTATACTTTTACTTTTGATACTTAAGTATATTTTAGCAATTACATTTACTTTTGATACTTAAGTATATTTAAAACCAAATACTTTTTGACTTTTACTCAAGCAGGAATTTTACTGGGTGACTTTCACCTTTACTTGAGTCATTTTCTATTAAGGTATCTTTACTTTTACTCAAGTATGACAATTGGGCACTACCGTGAATGCAGTCTCCGTAAATGCAGTCTCCGTGAATGCAGTCTCCGTGAATGCAGTCTCCTCATACTGTTTGCTGATCACACATTCTCTACCGAAGCTCTCATAAGGGCACCAAGTACGAGACAGTGCAGAGAAGCCCAGGAAATGTTACAGCGGTATTTTGACATGCATAGGCGAGAGATGTGCTTTGATAATTCAACCTATGGATTACAGAATAGAGTTAGGAATTTTCATGTGAGACAGGAGTCAGGATTTAGGGTTTCAGTAGGATTGGGACTGGATAGGAAAATAGCCTAGGATTTAGGACAGGAGAAACCTATGTAGTGAACTGTTCATAGACCTATCAAATCTGAAGAGTCACAGTGACAGCTCAAAGAGGCACAGGTTATTTTAGATAAAGGCTTCCATGCGACAACCTGTTTGGATAATGTGCTATTTTATTTTTCGTTAATCTGCTGCTGCGCATGTTGTGTATTTTGTGGAATTGCATTAGTGCCACATTGGAGAACATTAGCGCCACATCCCGGGATCCCGGTTGCCCGTGTTAATCCCTAGGAAGGAGTACTGAAGAAGAGGAGGAAATGGAGAAGACAGAGGAAGAGTATGGTGAAGAGGAGGAGCAGCAGGAAGAGGAGGAAAACACTGAAGTAGAACAAAAATGAAAGATGATAAGTATGAGAAAGAGGAGGTTGAGACAGGAAAAGAGTGGGATTCTAATTAGGAGGAAGAGTTGGATGAAGAAACCAGATAAGAGCCCTGCCAGAGGGTGTAATCCAGCAGAGTGGAGGTGGGAAGTGCAGAGATGCCCCTACATAGTGCTGACTAACACTGCCCTTCACTTATAATTCTACACAGCCCATGCCCATCTGAGCCTGTCAGCATCTTCACACACACACACACACACACACACACACACACACACACACACACACACACACACACACACACACACACACACACACACACACACACACACACACACACACACAAAGAGATAGAGCGGTATTGATACATAATAAACACAACTAATGGAGCATTTCTCAGTAAAAGACACGCTCTGTTACACTAACTCAACTGAGACACACACATACACACAGTCTATGGTGCTAGTTCAATAGCGATAACACAAAAGCACACACACACACATATTTACATAATTAACAAATGTATTACTATTTTTGCAGGATTATACATAGAAACTGCACATGTGTACAGGTACACACACACACACACACACACACACACACACACACACACACACACACACACACACACACACACACACACACACACACTCCTCCCAGGCCTCCACTCCATGAAAGTGATGTGATGGGCTGAACTTGTGAGCACTATCATGAGTGTCTCATCACAGCAACGGAATCCTTTGAACTTCTCTCTCTCAGAACGTTACCCACTAAAGGTTACTCATCTCACACCACCCATCCATCTATCAATCCTGCCTTCTATTCTGCTCTTCTTCCTCTCCTCACAGGGAGCCTGGCTTGTCACGACCCACTAATAATGTTGCCAGTATCATCCTCATTGTCAGCCTGTTCCAACACCATCCTGCTCAAACATGACATCAGGGTATTGAGACTGACATTAAAGACATGTACAGTGAATTCAGAAGGTATTCATAGACCTTGACTTTTTCCACAGCCTCATTTTGAAATTGATTAAATCGTTTTTTCCCCCTGATCAATCTACACAGGATACCCAATAATGACAAAGCAAAAATAGTTTTTTGAGAAATATTAGCTAATTTATAAAAATAAATAAACGAAATATTTAATTTAGTACTTTGTTGAAGCACCTTCGGCAGCGATTACAGCCCCGAGTCTTCTTGGGTATGACGCTACAAGCTTGGCAAACCTGTATTTGGGGAGTTTCTCCCATTATTCTCTGCAGATCCTCTCAAGCTCTTTTAGGTTGGATGGGAAGCGTCTCTGCACAGCTATTTTCAGGTCTAGGAGCAGGTTTTCATCAAGGATCTCTCTGTACTTTGCTCCATTCATCTTTCCCTCGATCCTGATTAGTCTCCCAGTCTATGCTGCTGAAAAACATCCCCACAGCATGATGCTGTCACCACCATGCTTCACCGTAAGGATGGTGCCAGTTTTCCTCCAGACATAATGCTTGGCATTCAGGCCATCGAGTTCATTCTTGGTTTCATCAGGCCAAACAATCTTGTGCCTCATGGTCTGAGAGTCCTTTAGATACCTTTTGGCAAACTCCAAGTGGCTGTCATGTGCCTTTTACTGTGTAGTGGCTTCCGTCTGGCCACTCTACCATAAAGGCCTGATTGGTGGAGTGCTGCAGAGATGGTTGTCCTTCTGGAAGGTTCTCCCATCTCCACAGAGGAACTCTGGAGCTCTGTCAGAGTGACCATCGGGTTCTTGGTCACCCTGACCTAGGCCCTTCTCCCCCGACTGCTCAGTTTGGCTGGGCGACCAGCTTTAGGAAGAGTCTTGATGTTTCCAAACTTCTTCCATTTAAGAATGATGGAGGCCACTGTGTTCTTGGGGACTAGAGGTCGACCGATTAATCGGAATGGCCGATTAATTAGGGCCGATTTCAAGTTTACATAACAATCGGTAATCGGCATTTTTGGCAACCGATTTGCCGATTTTTAAATTATTTTGATATATATATATATATATTTTTTTTTTTACACCTTTATTTAACTAGGCAAGTCAGATTAAGAACACATTCTTATTTACAATGACGGCCTAGAAACGGGGGTTAACTGCCTTGTTCAGGGGGGATTGGTTTTTGCAACCTTCGGTTACCAGTCCAACGCTCTAACCACCTGCCTTACATTGCACTCCACAAGGATTAACAGGCTGACTACCTGTAACGCGAGGGCAGCAAAAAGCAAAGGTAAGTTGCTAGCTAGCATTAGACTCATAAAAAACTATCAATCTTAACATAATCACTAGTTTACTACACATGGTTGATGATATTACTAGTTTATCTAACGTGTCCTGCGTTGCATATGATCGATGCGGTGCCTGTTCATTTTCATTGAATCACAGCCTACTTCGACAAACCGGTGTTGATTTAACAAGCGCATTTGCGAAAAAAGTACTGCCATTGCACCAATGTACCTAACCATAAACATCAATGCCTAACAGGAATATTTAGACTTAGTCACCCGTTAGATAAAATACGGAACGGTTCCGTATGTCACTGAAAGAAAAAAACTTTTGTTTTCGAGATGATAGTTTCCAGATTCGACCATATTAATGACCCAAGGCTCGTATTTCTGTGTGTTTATTATATTATAATTAAGTCTATGATTTGATAGAGCAGTCTGACTGAGCGGTGGTAGGCAGCAGCAGGCTCGTAAGCATTCATTCAAACAGCCCTTCGCTGTGCTTCAAGCATTGCGTTGTTTATGACTTCAACCTGGGTGGGTATAATTTGTGGAACGTTCCAACGGGAATCTATTCCAAAAACTTCGTAAATAACAAGGTTTCCAAAAAACAACGCATACAAAGTTGTATAGCGGCAGAATAAGATACCGGGTAGGGAGTGGTCTATTTCATTGCATTTTTCACTCATCACGTTTATTCCGAAAAATGTCTGTCCTCACATGTCTGTTTGCCTATGGACAAACATTAAGAATAAGCTACGTGGTGAGTTGATGCCTATTCGGCAGCTAGTTAGCTAGGTTTGTATGCGTTGCTACTTTGTATGCGTTGTTGGTTGGCAACCTTTTACTTTTTTGGAACAGATTCCTGTTGGAACGTTCCACAAATTATACCCAGCCCTTCAAGCCTATCGAATCCCAAGATTAGGCTGGTGTAACCGATGTGAAATGGCTAGCTAGTTAGCCGGGTGCACGCTAATAGCGTTTCAAACGTCACTCTCTCTGAGACTTGGAGTAGTTTTTTCCCTTCCTCTGCATGGGTAAAGCTGCTTCGAGGGTGGCTGTTGTCGATGTGTTCCTGGGTTGAGCCCAGGTAGGAGCGAGGAGAGGGACGGAAGCTATACTGTTACACTGGCAATACTAAAGTGCCTATAAGAACATCCAATAGTCAAAGGTATATTAAATACAAATCGTATAGAGAGAAATAGTCCTATAATTCCTATAATAATATAATAACTACAACCTAAAACTTCTTACCTAGGAATATTGAAGACTCATGTTAAAAGGAACCACTAGCTTTCATATGTTCCCATGTTCTGAGCAAGGCACTTAAACATTAGCTTTCTTACATGGCACATATTGCACTTTTACTTTCTTCTCCAACACTTTGTTTTGCATTATTTAAACCAAATTGAACATGTTTCATTATTTATTTGAGGCTAAATTGATTTTATTGATGTATTATATTAAGTTAAAATAAGTGTTCATTCAGTGTTGTTGTAATTGTTATTACTACAAAGAAAAAAATAATAATCGGTCGATTAATCGGCAGTGGCTTTTTTGGGCATCCAATAATCGGTATCGGCATTGAAAAATCATAATCGGTCGACCTCTATTGGGGACCTTTTTTTGGTACCTTTCTCCAAGTCTGTGCCTCGACACACTTCTGTCTTGGAGCTCTACGTACAATTCCTTTGACCTCATGGCTTGGTTTTTGCTCTGACATGCACTGTCAACTGTGCCTTTCCAAATCATGTCCAATCAATTGAATTTACCACAGGTGGACTTCAATCAAGTTGTAGAAACATCTCGAGGATGATCAATGGAAACAGGATGCACCTGAGCTCAATTTCGAGTCTCATAGCAAAGGGTCTGAATACTTATGTAAATAAGGTATTTCTGTTTTTTATTTTTTATAAACTTGCAAAAATGTCTAAAAACCTGTCTTCGCTTTGTCATAGTGGGGTATTGTGTGTAGATTGATGAGGGTAAAAATAATTTCATCAATTTTAGAATAAGGCTGTAATTTAACAAAATGTGGAAAAAGTCAAGGGGTCTGAATACCTTCCAAATGCACCGTATACAGCTAGTCAAACTAAACCTAGCCAGGCCATGAGAGGATAACAGACTGTACTGACATATCACAATAATGCAAGGTTTACACACACACACACACACACACACACACACACTCTCTCTCTGGCTTAACATTCACTAACGCACAGCCAATCAAACCAAACCATAAGAGGAAAGAAGATCATGTATAATAAACACGTGCACACACACACACACACACACACACACACACACACACACACACACACACACACACACACACACACACACACACACACACACACACACACACACACACACACACACACACACACACACACACACACACACACACAGAACCCACCGATGAGAGGCACAGAGTCTGAGGTGGCAGGCATGATCTCAGCAACCAGTAGCATGAAGACTGTTAGAGAGAGCAGGACTGTGATACCTGGAGAGAGAGAGAGAGTCATCTGAAATAATTATTGGAATACGTTACGCTAGTGATCAGTTATAACCTCTTGGCTAAACCAATTTGTTACACTGGTGGTTTCTCTGACATGTTCGAGGCAAGTTACCAATTGGAAGCGATTACAGTTAACTGCTCCCCCTTTGATATCTATTACCGTAATTTCCGGACTATAAGCCGCAACTTTTTTCCCACGCTTTGAACCTCGCGGCTTAAACAATGCTAATATATGGATTTTTCCCGCTTTCCATTTTTTTTTCTCCAAAAAACACATTCTGTGACGTGCTCAGTTTTTTGGCGGCATGAAGCTTTCATTAGACCAATGAAATTGCCGAACGGGTTAAGGTCAAACAACTTTTTTGTTTACTG